>NW_025334228.1:0-173866 GCF_014858855.1 Bufo gargarizans | reverse complement strand
GGAGCTCACTACATACAGATTATACAGCCACCACTAGAGGGAGCTCACTACATACAGATATACAGCCACTACTAGAGGGAGCTCACTACATACAGATTATACAGCCACCACTAGAGGGAGCTCACTACATACAGATTATACAGCCACCACTAGAGGGAGCTCACTACATACAGATATACAGCCACCACTAGAGGGAGCTCACTACATACAGATTATACAGCCACCACTAGGGGAGCTCACTACATACAGATTATACAGCCACCACTAGGGGAGCTCACTACATACATATTATACAGTCACCACTAGAGGGAGCTCACTACATACAGATTATACAGCCACCACTAGGGAGCTCACTACATACAGATTATACAGCCACCACTAGAGGGAGCTCACTACATACAGATTATACAGCCACCACTAGAGGGAGCTCACTACATACAGATTACACAGCCACCACTAGAGGGAGCTCACTACATACAGATTATACAGCCACCACTAGAGGGAGCTCACTACATACAGATTACAGCACCACTAGTCCCTCTAGTGGGGCTCATACATACAGATTATACAGCCACCACTAGAGGGAGCTCACTACATACAGATTATACAGTCACCACTAGAGGGAGTCACTACATACAGATTATACAGCCACCACTAGAGGGAGCTCACTACATACAGATTACAGCCACCACTAGGGAGTCACTACATACAGATTACACAGCCACCACTAGAGGAGCTCACTACATACAGATTATACAGCCACCTCTAGAGGGAGCTCACTACATACAGATTATACAGCCACACTAGAGGGAGCTCACTACATACAGATTATACAGTCACACTAGAGGGAGCTCACTACATACAGATTATACAGCCACCACTAGAGGGAGCTCACTACATACAGATTATACAGCCACCACTAGAGGGAGTCACTACATACAGATTATACAGCCACCACTAGAGGGACTCACTACATACAGATTATACAGCCACCACTAGAGGGAGCTCACTACATACAGATTATACAGCCACCACTAGAGGGAGCTCACTACATACAGATTATACAGCCACCACTAGAGGGAGCTCACTACATACAGATTATACAGCCACCACTAGAGGGAGCTCACTACATACAGATTATACAGCCACCACTAGAGGGAGCTCACTACATACAGATTATACAGCCACCACTAGAGGGAGCTCTACATACAGATTATACAGCCACCACTAGAGGGAGCTCACTACATACAGATTATACAGCCACCACTAGAGGGAGCTCACTACATACAGATTATACAGCCACCACTAGAGGGAGCTCACTACATACAGATTACAGCCACCACTAGCTAGGGGCTCACTACATACAGATTATACAGCCACCACTAGAGGGAGCTCACTACATACAGATTATACAGTCACCACTAGAGGGAGCTCACTACATACAGATTATACAGCCACCACTAGAGGGAGCTCACTACATACAGATTATACAGCACCACTAGAGGGAGCTCACTACATACAGATTATACAGCCACCACTAGAGGGAGCTCACTACATACAGATTATACAGCCACCACTAGAGGGAGCTCACTACATACAGATTATACAGCCACCACTAGAGGGAGCTCACTACATACAGATTATACAGCCACCACTAGAGGGAGCTCACTACATACAGATTATACAGCCACCACTAGAGGGAGCTCACATACAGATTATACAGTCACCACTAGAGGGAGTCACTACATACAGATTATACAGCCACCACTAGAGGGAGCTCACTACATACAGATTATAGTCACCAGCTAGAGGGAGCTCACGCATAAGATATACAGCCACCGCATAGAGGGAGCTCACTGCATACAGATTATACAGTCCCATATTTTTAGCTTTATTTTGCTAGAGGGAGCTCACTCTACATACAAGATTATACAGCCACCGCTAGAGGGAGCTCACTACATCCAGATTAATAGGCACCGCTAGAGGGAGCTCACTACATCAGATTATACAGCCACCACTAGAGGGAGCTCACACTATACAGATTATACAGCCACCACTAGAGGGAGCTCACTACATACAGATTATACAGCCACCACTAGAGGGAGCTCACTACATACAGATTATACAGCCACCACTAGAGGGAGCTCACTACATACAGATTATACAGCCACCACTAGAGGGAGCTCACTACATACAGATATACAGTCACCACTAGAGGGAGCTCACTACATACAGATTATACAGCCACCACTAGAGGGAGCTCACTACATACAGATTATACAGCCACCACTAGAGGGAGCTCACTACATACAGATTATACAGCCACCACTAGAGGGAGCTCACTACATACAGATTATACAGCCACCACTAGAGGGAGCTCACTACATACAGATTATACAGCCACCACTAGAGGGAGCTCACTACATACAGATTATACAGCCACCACTAGAGGGAGCTCACTACATACAGATTATACAGCCACCACTAGAGGGAGCTCACTACATACAGATTATACAGCCACTACATACAGATTATACAGCCACCACTAGAGAGAGCTCACTACATACAGATTATACAGCCCCCAGCTAGAGGGAGCTCACTACATACAGATTATCGTCACCACTAGAGGGAGCTCACTACATACAGATTATACAGCCACCACTAGAGGGAGCTCACTACATACAGATTATACAGCCACCACTAGAGGTGAGCTCACTACATACAGATTATACAGCCACCACTAGAGGGAGCTCACTACATACAGATTATACAGCCACCACTAGGGGGAGCTCACTACATACAGATATATAGTTCCACCACTAGAGGGAGCTCACTACATACAGATTTTATTACAAGACCCGGAGGCTCATATTGCTATTCTCCTTCTTTACTCTGACCAATAGCAGCAAAGAACAAATAAAAATATTGAAACATGTCATCAGCCCCTCCCCATAGTCTCCTCTATAACAGGCCCACGCCGCCTGCAAAACCGCACTCTTTCTTTGCTGCTGACCGGGCGAGATAAGTATGGGAGATTTACTGTTCATGTCATTATGACTCACATATATATATAGAGATACTGTTTGGTTTTGTTTAGCTTGATTTGCTTTTTTCCCCCCCTTTTTTGGGGCGATTTGGGGCCATTTATTGATATATATCTATATTTCATTGGTTTTTCGTTTGTGTGTACTACTTGGTTTTCCCTTATTATCTCCTCGCCTGCTTGGCTTGTAGGAGGTTATTTTTGCGCCCCTTTATCTGTATTCCGTTCATACTCTTGCGTTTGCTGCGCCTATCTGTGACCCTTCTTTCTGCTCCTCCTCCCTTTCGGGCGGGTTTTTTCCCGCCGCTTACCTCAGTGCAGCTGCGGCGGCTCCCTCTGTTTCTTCCTGGCAAGCGCGCCCGAGATCTCGCGAGATCTCGCGAGATCTCGGGCACTTCCGCTTCCGCCTGTGACGTCATCGCATATCGGAGCTCCGGCCGCATCGCTGCCGTCCTCTGTCATTTTTCTTACAGGTTTTCTTCAGCGGTTTCTATCCTTTTACTGGTCTTGGGGCAAATCCCCTTTGCCAGCCTCCCCCATCTAGTGTTCTCACAGTCACATTCAAAGTACAGTCAGCCATAATATTTAAGTGCCAGCATGCCTAAGAATGTGCATGCTGCCCAGGGCCCTGCAGAGGAGGGTCTTCCTCTAATGGAATTAACCCCTTCGGGGGAAGATGGCCATGCCCCGATGCCTGGCGGTCATGATACGGATTTTCAGGCGTCCATATCTAGCGCCATTGCTGCAGCCATGGGATCTATGACTTCTGTCATCTCCCAGACTATCGCTCAGGCCCTTGCTGCCCATCCGGCTACCTCTCAAACCCCACAGCCCGTCATGGTGTCCCCACCCACCGGGCCAGTGATTTCTGCCTCCAGAAAAAGGAATAGTAAGGGTGATGATGTTTCCACCTATGTTGGCGCGCTTGGTCCGCGCAAGAGAGCCCGTACGCGTCGGGCAGAACGCACGCGCAACTGGAAAAGTGCTAGAGCACTGCAGGAATTGGATTCCGATTCTGAGATCGGATCTGAGGAGGAGGCTTTAGATGACGCCTTTGAGGAGGCAGAGGAGGACCCATCAGGGGTCATGGATGATAACCCCCTACCCGGGTGTAGCTCCCTAACGTCTGTTGCAGAAGGTATGCCTGCATTGTTGACGGATCCTTCTGGGGAACCCTTGTTCGACCCAGATTCGCTCCACCACCCCCGCTCGGCTGAGTGGGGACCGTTGGAGCACGTTTCCAAATATTTGGAGGCTAGAGTGTGATGTCCTCTTTCAAAGAGGCCCGCAATAAGCTTAGGGCGGAATGCCCCAGATCTGTCATCCCTAACAGGGTATGCGAGACTCCGGCGGTCGACCCCAAGATGACGCAGTTCCTCGCCAAATCTGGTTGGAACCCGCGTAGGGGTCTGGAGTCGGCGCTACGGTCCTGCCAGGATAAACTCCTGGACATATTTGGCCCGCTAGCTAAGCTGTTTGACCTGGCGGAGGTCGCTAAAGCCGAGAACAAACAGGTTGATCCGCTAGAGTTACGCGAATGGGTACAAAGGGCCATTTGCGTAGCAGGGAACGTGAATACGTCCTTGGCTATAGAGAGGCGAAAGGCCATCCTCTTCAAAATTGAGCCAAAATTGGCTAACCTAGCTCTTACGGAGGCTGGAAAGGAGGCCCAGGGCCTTTTATTTGGAGAACCTTTCATTAAGGACCTAGGGAGGTTTGTGGGGGCTTTCACGGCCTAGACAAGGCCCAATCCTCTATGAAGAGGTTTTTCACGGTAGGGTCTCTACCAGGGCCGGCAGCTTCAGGGGCCGCCTGTCCGGCCGTGCCCAGTTTCAGTCCCGTGGTTCGGGCCGAGGCTCCTTCTCCCAGAGGTCTTCCTTCCAGGAGCACAGACGAGAACAGCCTTCGTTCTTTCCCTTCACGAGGAAGCTCCTGGCGTCCAAGAGGATATCGAGGAAATCCGTCTTCTAGACGTCCCTACGGTGAGTCTACCAACTCATTTAAATTCTTTACAGGCTTGTGTAGGGGGCAGACTACGTCTTTTTTCTCCCAGCTTGGTCCCGTATCACCTTCAGACCAATGGGTCCTTTCCACGGTCAGGGGTTTCCATATCGAGCTGACGTCCTCTCCACTATCCATCCCACCCCCGCACCCGGCGATACTCTCAGCGGAAACCGCATACTGGTCGACTCAGAACTGTCGGACCTTGTCCGCAAAGGAGCCATAGAACCGGCTTCCGATGTCCCCTGGCCTGATAATCAGCAATATTTTTCTAGTGGCAAAAAAAGGGGGGCCAACTTCGGCCTGTTATCAATTTACGCGCCCTCAACGCGTTTGTCAGGTACCGCCATTTCAAAATGGAGGGCATCCATCTCCTTCGGGACCTCCTGCAGGTGGGCGATTGGATGGTCAAGCTGGACTTGAAGGACGCTTATCTGACTGTCCCAGTAGAGGACGCGTCCAGGAACCTTCTCTGTTTCTCTTGGCAGGACAGGATTTGGCGGTTCACGTGCCTCCCATTCGGCCTATCTTCGGCTCCCTGGTGTTTCACCAAGCTGATGCGTCCGGCTATGGCGTGGCTGCGCAGTCGTGGAGTTCGTCTCATCATATATCTGGACGATATTCTGGTCATGGCCCAGAGTCGGTCAGTATTACTGGATCATCTCCGCTGGACCATGGATCTTCTGTCGGATCTGGGTTTCCTCCTCAATCAGGAAAAATCTTGCCTCACCCCGTCTCACGTGATGGAGTTCTTGGGGTTTCTGGTGGATGCCACGGCAGGGACGCTCAGCCTACCTCCGGCCAAGGTTCGGTCCATACGGAAGGAGTTGTGCAGGGCCAGGTCGACTTCGCAGATCCCTCTACGTCAACTGGCCAGGATCATAGGTCTGCTGGCCTCATCTATCCAGGCGGTTTTCCCAGCCCCGCTTCACTACCGGGCTCTACAGCGCCTGAAGATCTCCCACCTACGGACGGGAGCTTCCTATGCAGATTGGATCTCGCTGGACGAGGAGACCAAGGAGGAACTATCCTGGTGGATCCACAATCTGCGAGCTTGGAACGGCAAGGCAATCTTCGGCCATCGTCCGGATTTCGTGGTGGATTCGGATGCCAGCCTGTCGGGCTGGGGAGCTCACTGCGAGGGGATCACGACCGGAGGCGGTTGGTCAGAGGCCGAGGCAGGATTCCATATCAATGCGCTGGAACTATTGGCTGGATATTTTGCGATCAAGAGCTTCACGAGGGTCACGGCCAGATCCTGCATCCAACTACGCATGGACAACGTGTCAGCGCTGAGGTACATCAACGGCATGGGCGGAACCCGCTCCACCATCTTGTCTCGTTTGGCGAAGGATTTCTGGGACTACTGTCTAGGCAAGGAGTTGATTGTTTTGGCGGAATATCTCCCTGGCGTCCAGAACATTCATGCGGATTGGAGTTCTCGGTATCTTTCCGATTCCAGCGATTGGCGGTTAGATCCAACGGTGTTCCGTTCCTTAATGTCGGTTTGGGGTCCTTGCTGCATCGACCTGTTTGCTTCCCGTCTCAACTCGCAACTCCAACGTTTTTACAGTTGGCGCCCGGACCCGGAAGCCGAAGCGGTGGACGCGTTTCTGCAGGATTGGTCCGGAGATCTGCTTTACGCGTTTCCTCCATTCCAGCTGATCCCGAGGACCCTGATTCATGTGAGACGTTATTCAGCGGATCTGGTGCTGCTGGTCCCATTTTGGAACTCCCAGTCGTGGTTTCCGCACCTTCTGGAGATGATGATAGGGATCCCGTACCTGCTCCCGACATCTCAGACTCTCCTCCGAGGACCGAATCGCCAGCTACATCCTCTTCTCCTAGATGGATCCCTGCGCCTGCTGGCATGTCGGATTTCCGGGGCCCCTGGGAGGTCCCAGGAGTTTCGGGAACAGCTAGAGTCCTTTTGGAAAATGCATGGGCCCCAGGCACCAGAAGATCTTACAGATCAGCCTGGGGATCTTGGGCTCGCTGGTGCGTGGCTAGGGACTTGGATCCCGTATCGGCACCTGTGACGGAGATCTTACATTTCCTATCCTCTTTGTTTGACCAAGGCAAGGCTTACCGCACAATCAGCCTGTTCAGATCGGCTATTTCTGCCTCTCACCAAGGGTTTGATGGTACCCCTGCGGGACAACATCCTTTAGTATGTCGTCTCCTGCGCGGTTCTCGGATGTCTCGTCCTCCTAGGCCTAAATTTTCTGCCACTTGGGATGTGTCTCGTGTCCTTTCTTTTTTATCTTCTTGGCCTCAGAATACGGACCTTTCCCTTCGGCAACTGTCGGCGAAGCTCGTCACTCTCTTTTGTCTGATTTCCTGCAAGCGGGTTTCAGACGTCCGGGCTTTGGACTATGATGCACGCTCGTACACCCCGAAGGGGGTCTCTTTTGACATCTCGAGGAGGACTAAGACCCACATACGCTCGGTCGCTTATCCTGCTTTCCCGGCTTCACCTTCACTTTGCCCAGTGGCCTGCCTCAGGGAGTATGAGGCTCGCACTTCTCCGCATCGGTCACGTGAGTTCCCGCATCTTTTCCTTTCAACCATCCGTCCCTTTGCCCCAGTGACCACTCCCACGCTGGCTAGGTGGATGAAGTGGATCATGGAGCTTGCGGGCGTTGACACTTCTGTATTTTCGGCGCATTCTGCTAGGGGGGCGTCTGCTACCTCTTTGGCGGTTTCTGGCGCCAGACTGGACGACATTTTGAAATTGGCGGACTGGTCCAGAGTCTCCACGTTCAGGGAATTTTACTTCCGTCCAGGTCCTCACGTTTTTTCGTCAATTATTCAGAATTTATCTTAACTTTGAACTTGCAATACGAGCCTCCGGGTCTTGTAATAAAATCAGGTGATTTTCCTATTTCATGACGTAAAGTCATGATTTTATTAAAGACACGGAGGCGAGTATTGCCCACCCTACGTTTTCCCTCCCTATGTGGGTTTAAAATAGGAATGATTTTGTTTGTGTGTCATTTGCATATTGTTTAACTCTATGAGTTTTTTCCTGAGTAGGTTTGTCGCAACCAATTGTTTGTGAATACGATGCACCAATTTGCTTCTATCATGGTTCTGTTTTCGCCTTTTTTCAGGTTGAGATCGATCAGTTCCGTGGTGTCCTTTGGTCTACGTCCTGGTTCGGAGGGTCGGCAGTTTGGTTCCAGCCGGTCATGTGACGTGGACAGCTTCAGGAGGTTCTTCAAGGTTGTTCCTGGTGTTCCTGTTCGCTTCCGGATGGATGGCGCTTTTGTTCCCGGACGGTTCCGGTTCCTGGTTGGCGGTTCAGTTGGACTGTTCGGTTTGGATTTACAAAGAAAGAGGAGGTTTTGCAGGCGGTGTGGCCTGTTATAGAGAGACTGTGGGGAGGGGCTGATCACATGTTTCAATATTTTTATTTGTTCTTTGCTGCTATTGGTCAGAGTAAAGAAGGAGAATAGCAATATGAGCCTCCGGGTCTTTAATAAAATCATGACTTTACGTCATGAAATAGGAAAATCACCTGATTATACAGCCACCACTAGAGGGAGCTCACTACATACAGATTATACAGCCACCACTAGAGGGAGCTCACTACATACAGACTATACAGCCACCTCTAGAGGGAGCTCACTACATACAGATTATACAGCCACTACTAGAGGGAGCTCACTACATACAGATTATACAGCAACCACTAGAGGGAGCTCACTGAATACAGATTATACAGCCACTACTAGAGGGAGCTCACTACATACAGATTATACAGCCACTACTAGGGGGAGCTCACTGAATACAGATTATACAGCCACTACTAGAGGGAGCTCACTACATACAGATTATACAGCAACCACTAGAGGGAGCTCACTGAATACAGATTATACAGCCACTACTAGAGGGAGCTCACTACAAACAGATTATACAGTCACCACTAGGGGGAGCTCACTGAATACAGATTATGCATCCACCACTAGGGGGAGCTCACTACATACAGATTATACAGCCACCACTAGAGGAAGCTCACTACATACAGATTATACAGTTACCACTAGAGGGAGCTCACTGAATACAGATTATGCATCCACCACTAGGAGGAGCTCACTACATACAGATTATACAGCCACCACTAGGGGGAGCTCACTACATACATACAGATTATACAGTCACCACTAGAGGGAGCTCACTACATACAGATTATACAGCCACCACTAGAGGGAGCTCACTACACACAGATTATACAGCCACCACTAGAGGGAGCTCACTACACACAGATTATACAGTCACTACTAGAGGGAGCTCACTACATACAGATTATACAGTCACCAATAGAGGGAGCTCACTACATACATATTATACAGCCACCACTAGAGGGAGCTCACTACATACAGAATATACAGTCATCACTAGAGGGAGCTCACTACATACAGAATATATAGTCACCACTAGAGGGAGCTCACTACATACAGATTATACAGTCACCACTAGAGGGAGCTCACTACACACAGATTATACAGTCACTACTAGAGGGAGCTCACTACATACAGATTATACAGTCACCACTAGAGGGAGCTCACTACATACAGATTATACAGCCACCACTAGAGAAAACTCACGAGAAACAGATTATACAGACACCACTACAGGGAGCTCATTACATACAGATAATAAAGCCACCAATAGGGGGAGCTCACTACATACAGATTATACAGTCACCACTAGAGGGAGCTCACTACATACAGATTATACAGCCACCACTAGAGGGAGCTCACTACACACAGATTATACAGTCACCACTAGAGGGAGCTCACTATATACAGATTATACAGCCACCACTAGAGGGAGCTCACTACATACAGATTATACAGTCAGCACTAGAGGGGGCTCACTACATACATATTATACAGCCACCACTAGAGGGAGCTCACTACATACAGATTATACAGCCACCACTAGAGGGAGCTCACTACATACAGATTATACAGCCACCACTAGAGGGAGCTCACTACATACAGATTATACAGTCACCACTAGAGGGAGCTTACTACATACAGATTATACAGCCACCACTAGGGGGAGCTCACTACATACAGATTATACAGCCATCACTAGAGGGAGCTCACTACATACAGATTATACAGCCACCACTAGAGGAGCTCACTACATACATATTATACAGTCACCACTAGAGGGAGCTCACTACATACAGATTATACAGCCACCACTAGAGGGAGCTCACTACATACAGATTATACAGCCACCACTAGAGGGAGCTCACTACATACAGATTATACAGTCACCACTAGAGGGAGCTCACTACATACAGATTATACAGTCACCACTAGAGGGAGCTCACTACATACAGATTTTATTACAAGACACGGAGGCGAGTATTGCTATTCTCCTTCTTTACTCTGACCAATAGCAGCAAAGATAAAAAATAAATATTGAACATTTGAACAGCCCCTCCCCATAGTCCCAGTATAACAGGCCACTCCGCCTGCAAATCCTCCTCTTTCTTTGCTGCTGACCGCAGAGATAAGTACCTGTGATATTTGTCTGATTACTATTACTGTTTTCTCTTATTGTGGTTTTTTCCCCTTTTTGGGTTTATGGGGCATTCTATTGTTTGCAGGTTGTTTGTGGGATCTCCCATTGTCTGGTGCTGTGTTTTTCCTTTAGCACAACTCTGGTGACCCTGTTCTTCAGGAGTACCCTGTGTGTCCGATTATCTCCTTTGGGGTTATCATCCCCCTTCTGTCTGTCCCTCCCCTGATCGGGGTTTTGATTTTTGCTTCTGCTGAGTTTTTTCCCTCAGTCCTTTTCACCTGCGCATTATCCCTCGGTCTCCCTCCCCCATCGGCTTCCCTTTTCGCGCCGCGGCTCACCTCTGATCTTGCCGCCGGCGCTCCTGCTTGCCGCGCTTCGCTCCGCCCGAGATCTCGCGAGATCTCGGGCGCTTCCGCTTCCGGTCAGTGCGGCGCTCCGAAGTCTCGGCGAACCTCTGCTCTGCGTCTGCTCTCCGGCTCCTGTGCTCGGCGGCCTCTCTAATTACCGGCTCCTACCTCTGTCAGGTTTTTCTCCCCCACTCTAGCTCCTCTCCCTGGCTGGGGAAAATCCTCACCAGCGGAGTGCATAGTGTAGGTTTTGTGTTTTTTCAGATTAACCCTATCACTACCTATCTTGAGGCAGGCTGTGATTATGCCTAATACAAATCTCAGTGGGCAGGGCCCTATGGAAGAGGATATGCCTCTAGCTGATTTAACCCCTTCTGGGGATGATTGTGATACTGGAACGCCCTCTGCGGATCCTTCCCTGGTTTTTCAAACTACCTTATCTAATGTGATTGCTGCGGCCATGGGATCAATGACTTCGGTCATATCCCAGTCTATTGCCCAGGCCCTTGCAACCCATCCAGCTGCCTCTCCCACCCCACAGCCCGCTACGGTTTCTAAACCTACCGGGCCAGGGCCTGCCTCCAGAACACGCTTGACTGGTGACGTTGTCTCCACCAATGTTGGCGCGCTGGGTTCGCGCAAGAGAGCCTGTACGCGTCAGGCAGAACATACGCGCAGTTGGAAAAGTGCTAGAGCACTGCAGGATACAGCTTCCGGCTCTGAAGTCGGTTCTGATGAGGAGGCGATAGATGACGCCTTTCAGGAGGCAGAGGACGACCCTTCTGGGGTCTTAGATTCTAATCCCTTACCCGGGTGCAGCTCCATGCTTTCGGCAGCAGACGTGTCCTTGACGGACCCATCAGGGCAACCTCTCTTTGACCCGGATTCCCTACACCACCCTCGGTCTGCGGAGTGGTTGCCGTTGGAGCATGTCTCCAAGTATTTGGAGGCCCGCGTGCGTTGCCCCCTCTCCAAAGAGGCGCGCAACAAGCTTAGGGCGGAATGCCCCAGACCCGTAATTCCCAACAGGGTGTGCGAGACTCCAGCGGTAGACCCTAAAATGACCCAATTCCTCACCAAATCTGGGTGGAATCCGAGGAAGGGTCTGGAGTCGGCCCTGCGTGCCTGTCAGGACAAGCTCCTGGACATATTTGGCCCCCTGGCAAAGATTTTTGACCTGGCCGAGGCTGCCAAGGCCGAGGGTAAGCAGGTAGACCCTCTAGAGCTGCGCGAATGGGTGCAGCGCGCGATTTGTGTGGCAGGAAACGTCAACACGTCCCTGGCCATTGAACGGCGCAAGGCCATACTTTTCAAGATTGAGCCTAAACTCTCCAACTTGGCGCTCACTGAAGCCGGTAAGGAGGCCCAGGGCCTACTGTTTGGCGAGTCCTTTATTAAGGACTTAGGACGTTTTGTCGGTGCCTTTACAGCACTCGATAAGGCCCAGAGTTCAATTAAACGGGTGTTTCACGGTAGGGTCTCTACCAGGGCCGGCAGTTTCAGGGGCCGTCTGTCCGGCCGTGCCCACTTCCAATCCCGTGCTACGGGCAGAGGCTCCTTCTCCCAGAGACCTGCATTCCAGGAGCAGAGGCGAGAGACATCATCCTTCTTCCCTTCCCGGGGAGGATCCTGGAGGCCTAGAGGATACAGAGGACACCCTGGTTCCAGACGACCCTATGGTAAGACCGATGCCTCATTTCAATTCTTCAACTGTTTGTGTAGGGGGCAGACTCCAGCTCTTTTCTCGAGCTTGGTCGCGCATCACCTCGGACCAATGGATTCTCTCCACGGTCAGGGGTTTCCACATAGAGCTGACATCTTCTCACCTATCCATACCGCCCCCACACCCGGCAGTGCTGTCGGTAGAGAGCCGCATACTTGTGGACTCAGAGCTATCAGATCTCTTCCGCAAAGGGGCCATAGAGCCGGCTCCGGCATCCACTGGTGCGATAATCAGCAACATTTTCTTGGTGGCGAAAAAAGGGGGCCAGCTTCGGCCCGTCATCAATTTACGCGCTCTCAACGCGTTCGTCAGGTACCGCCATTTCAAGATGGAGGGCATCCATCTCCTGCGGGACCTACTTCAGGTGGGCGATTGGATGGTCAAGTTGGACCTGAAGGACGCGTATCTTACCGTCCCTGTCGAGGACGCGTCCAGGAACCTTCTATGTTTCCTTTGGAAGGACAGGATTTGGCGGTTTACATGCCTCCCTTTCGGCCTCTCTTCTGCTCCGTGGTGCTTCACCAAGCTGATGCGCCCTGCTATGGCCTGGCTGCGCAGTCGGGGAGTTCGCCTCATCGTCTATCTGGACGACATCCTGATCATGGCACAGGATCATGCGGTGTTACTGAATCACCTTCGCTGGACGATGGATCTCCTGTTGGATCTGGGTTTCCTTCTCAATCAGGAGAAGTCCTGTCTCGCCCCGGCTCGCGAGATGGAGTTCCTGGGGTTTCGGGTGGATTCCACGGCGGGGACTCTCAGCCTACCACCGACCAAGGTTCGGTCCATTCGGAAGGAGTTGTGCAGAGCCAGGTCGTCCTCCCAGATCCCGTTGCGTCAACTAGCCAGGATCATAGGCCTTCTGGCTTCTTCTATCCAGGCGGTCTTCCCAGCCCCACTACACTACCGGGCCCTCCAGCGACTGAAGATTTTCCACCTCCGGGGGGGGGCTTCCTATGCGGACTGGATTTCCCTGGACGAGGAAACCAAGGAGGAGCTATCCTGGTGGATCCACAATTTACAGGCTTGGAACGGCAAGGCTATTTTCGGTCATCGCCCGGACTTCGTGGTGGATTCGGATGCCAGCCTGTCGGGCTGGGGAGCTCACTGCGAGGGGATCTCAACCGGAGGCGGCTGGTCAGCGGACGAAGCGGGATTCCATATCAATGCGCTGGAACTGTTGGCAGGTTCGTTCGCAATCAAGAGTTTCACGAGGGACACGGCCAAGGCCTGCATTCAACTTCGCATGGACAACGTGTCGGCAGTGCGTTACATCAACGGCATGGGCGGTACACGTTCCACCATCCTATCTCGGTTGGCGAAGGATTTCTGGGACTACTGTCTGGACAAGGAGTTGATTGTCTTGGCGGAATATCTTCCGGGCGTCCAGAACATTCGGGCGGATTGGAGCTCTCGATATCTCTCCGACTCCAGCGACTGGCAGTTAGATCCAGCGGTGTTCCGTTCCTTAGCGTCTCTTTGGGGGCCTTGCTGTATCGACCTGTTTGCCTCCCGTCTGAACACGCAGCTGCCACGTTTCTACAGTTGGCGCCCGGACCCGGAGGCCGAAGCTGTGGACGCGTTCCTACAGGATTGGTCGCGGGGTCTGCTTTACGCATTCCCCCCCTTCCAGCTGATCCCCAGGGCCCTGATTCACGTACGCCGTCATTCAGCGGATCTGGTTCTGCTGGTCCCGTTTTGGACTTCCCAGTCGTGGTTTCCTCACCTTCTGGAGATGATGATAGAGACCCCGTACTTGCTCCCGACATCTCAGGCTCTCCTCCGAGGTCCGAATCACCAGCTACATCCTCTCCTCCTGGACGGATCTCTGCGCCTGTTGGCGTGTCGAATTTCAGGGGACCCTGGGAGGTCCCGGGAGTTTCGGGAACAGCTAGAGTCCTGTTGGAGAACGCTTGGGCCCCAGGAACCAGAAGATCTTACAGATCTGCCTGGGGATCTTGGGATCGCTGGTGCGTGGCTAGGGACTTGGATCCCGTTTCGGCACCTGTGACGGAGATCTTGCACTTCCTATCTTCTCTTTTCGACCAGGGCAAGGCCTATCGCACGATCAGCCTTTTCAGGTCGGCCATTTCTGCGTCCCACCAGGGGTTTGACGGTACTCCTGCGGGGCAACATCCTTTGGTATGCCGTCTATTGCGTGGCTCTCGGATGTCTCGGCCTCCTAGACCTAGATTTTCGGCTACTTGGGACGTGTCTTGTGTCCTTTCGTTTCTATCTTCTTGGCCTCTGAATTCAGACCTGTCCTTAAGGCAACTGTCGGCGAAGCTGGTCACTCTTTTCTGTCTAATTTCCTGCAAGCGGGTGTCTGACGTCCGGGCTTTGGATTATGATGCCCGCTCGTATACTCCGGAGGGGGTCTCCTTTGACATCTCTAGGAGGACCAGGTCTCACATACGCTCTGTCGCTTATCCGGCTTTCCCGGCCTCGCCTTCTCTCTGTCCGGTGGAATGCCTCAAGGAGTATGAAGCTCGCACTTCCATTCATCGATCACGGGAATTTTCTCATCTTTTCCTCTCTACCATTCGTCCTTTTGCCCCGGTGACCACTCCCACGCTGGCTAGGTGGATGAAGTGGATCATGGAATTGGCGGGCGTGGACACTTCCATTTTTTCGGCGCATTCCGCTAGGGGGGCATCCGCTACCTCTTTGGCGGTGTCTGGCGCCAGGTTGGAGGACATTTTGAAATTGGCGGACTGGTCCAGAGTATCTACGTTCAGAGAATTTTACTTTCGGCCAGGTCCTCACGTTTTCTCATCAATCATTGAGAATTTGTCTTCACTTTGAACTTGCAATATGAGCCTCCGGGTCTTGTAATAAAATCAGGTGATTTTCCTATTTCATGACGTAAAGTCATGATTTTATTAAAGACACGGAGGCGAGTATTGCCCGCCCTGAGTTCCCTCCCTATCTGTATGTTTATTATTCTGAATGATGTTTATTCTGCAGATATTATTGATTTGTTGTCATACGCATGTTGATCTTAACTCTATGAGTTTTTCCTGAGTAGGTTTGTTCGCAACCAGTTGATTTTGGATACCATGTCCCAATCTTGTTACTGTCATTTTCTGTTTTTCACCTTTTCAGGTTGAGACCGGTCCGGTGTGCGGTGTCTGTTGGTCTACGTCGTCGGCAGTTTGGTTCCGGCCGTCAGGTTGATGTGGACAGGACGAGGTGCATCCTTCGGCGCTGTTTCCGGCTCTTCCCGTTTCGCTTCCGGATGGAAGGCGGTTGTTGTTCCATGATGTTCTGGGACTCTTGGTTTTTTCCGGTTCTGTTGGATGTTCGGACTTGAGTTACAAAGAAAGAGGAGGATTTGCAGGCGGAGTGGCCTGTTATACTGGGACTATGGGGAGGGGCTGTTCAAATGTTCAATATTTATTTTTTATCTTTGCTGCTATTGGTCAGAGTAAAGAAGGAGAATAGCAATACTCGCCTCCGTGTCTTTAATAAAATCATGACTTTACGTCATGAAATAGGAAAATCACCTGATTATACAGCCACCACTAGAGGGAGCTCACTACATATAGATTATACAGCCACCACTAGGGGGAGCTCACTACATACAGATTATACAGCCACCACTAGAGGGAGCTCACTACATACAGATTATACAGTCATCACTAGAGGGACGCTCACTACATACAGAATATATAGTCACCACTAGAGGGAGCTCACTACATACAGATTATACAGCCACCACTAGAGGGAGCTCACTACATACAGATTATACAACAACCACTAGAGGGAGCTCACTACATACAGATTATACAGTCACCACTAGGGGGAGCTCACTACATACAGATTATACAGCCACCACTAGAGTGAGCTCACTACATACAGATTATACAGTCACCACTAGATTGAGCTCACTACATACAGATGATGCAACTACCACTAGAGGGAGCTCACTACATACAGATTATACAGTCACCACTAGAGGGAGCTCACTACATACAGATTATACAGCCACCACTAGAGGGAGCTTACTACATACAGATTATACAGTCACCACTAGAGGGAGCTCACTACATACAGAATATACAGCCACCACTAGAGGGAGCTCACTACATACAGATTATACAGCCACCACTAGAGGGAGCTTACTACATACAGATTATACAGCCACCACTAGAGGGAGCTCACTACATACAGATTATACAGCCACCACTAGAGGGAGCTCACTACATACAGATTATACAGCCACCACTAGAGGGTGCTCACTGCATACAGATTATACAACTACCACTAGAGGGAGCTCCCTACATACAGATTATACAGCCACCACTAGAGGGAGCTCACTACATACAGATTATACAGACACCACTAGAGGGAGCTCACTACATACAGATTATACAGTCACCACTAGGGGGAGCTCACTACATACAGATTATACAGCCACCACTAGAGGGAGCTCACTACATACAGATTATACAGCCACCACTAGAGGGAGCTCACTACATACAGATTATACAGCCACCACTAGAGGGAGCTCACTACATACAGATTATACAGCCACCACTAGAGGGAGCTCACTACATACAGATTATACAGCCACCACTAGAGGGAGCTCACTACATACAGATTATACAGCCACCACTAGAGGGTGCTCACTGCATACAGATTATACAACTACCACTAGAGGGAGCTCCCTACATACAGATTATACAGCCACCACTAGAGGGAGCTCACTGCATACAGATTATACAACTACCACTTACTCCAGGCAGATCATATAGCCACTGTTAGGGGTGCTCACTACTCATCTATGTGGTGTGGAGGTAGGGTTGCCTGGTATCGATATTAAATTTGTATCAGCTGTTATTTGCCGGAGGGTATGAGTAGGTCTGAAAGGAAGTATAAGATAAGTCATTGCTACTGGCGGAATCTCAGGCTGCTTCAACCCAGAATAGCTTAGGCTGTATAGCAGCTAGAGCCATGAGATATTCTAGGGTGAAGCAGCTCCCCTCTCCGGTGGCACACATAGATCACACACTGACGGCACACATAGATCACACACTGACGGCACATATAGATCACACACTGACGGTACACATAGATCACACACTGACGGCACATATAGATCACACACTGACGGCACACATAGATCACACACTGACGGCACATATAGATCACACACTGACGGCACATATAGATCAGACACTGACGGCACACATAGATCACACACTGACGGCACATATAGATCACACACTGACGGCACACATAGATCACACACTGACGGCACACATAGATCACACACTGACGGCACACATAGATCACACACTGACGGCACACATAGATCACACACTGACGGCATATATAGATCACACACTGACGGCACACATAGATCACACACTGACGGCACACATAGATCACACACTGACGGCACATATAGATCACACACTGACGGCACACATAGATCACACACTGACGGCACACATAGATCACACACTGACGGCACACATAGATCACACACTGACGGCACACATAGATCACACACTGACGGCACACATAGATCACACACTGACGGCACATATAGATCATACATTGCAGACACATAAATATCATACACTGACGGCACATATACAAGGTGGGCCATTTATATGGATACACCTTAATAAAATGGGAACGGTTGGTGATATTAACTTCCTGTTTGTGGCACATTAGTATGTGAGGGGGGAAACTTTTCAAGATGGGTCTTGACCATGGCGGCCATTTCGAAGTCGGCCATTTTGAATCCAACTTTTGCTTTTTTCAATAGGAAGAGGGTCATGTGACACATCAAACTTATTGGCATATGCTGTGAAGATACGAGATGTGCAGCACCTGAAACTACGGATACTGGAAGCCTGTGCTAGCGTTTCTCCTGCGGTGTTGCTATCAGTGTGTGAAGAGTGGGAGAAGAGGGTTGCATTGACAATCCAACACAATGGGCAGCACATTGAACACATTTTATAAGTGGTCAGAAACTTGTAAATAACTCATGAAAGAATAAAGTTACGTTAAAACCAAGCACACCATTGTTTTTTCTTGTGAAATTCCCAATAAGTTTGATGTGTCACATGACCCTCTTCCTATTGAAAAAACAAAAGTTGGATTCAAAATGTCCGACTTCAAAATGGCCGCCATGGTCACCGCCCATCCTAAAAAGTTCCCCCCTCACATATACTAATGTGCCACAAACAGGAAGTTAATATCACCAACCATTCCCATTTTATTAAGGTGGATCCATATAAATGGCCCACCCTGTAGATGACACACTATTGGCAGATATAGCGGCACAGTCCATGATGGACACCTCACCCCCGGAGTACGGGACACCTCACCCCCGGAGTACGGGACACCTCACCCCCGTAGTACGGGACACGACACCCCCGGAGTACGGGACACGTCACCCCCGGAGTACGGGACACGTCACCCCCGGAGTACGGGACACGTCACCCCCGGAGTACGGGACACGTCACCCCCGGAGTACGGGACACCTCACCCCCGGAGTACGGGACACCTCACCCCCGGAGTACGGGACACCTCACCCCCGGAGTACGGGACACGACACCCCCGGAGTACGGGACACGTCACCCCCGGAGTACGGGACACGTCACCCCCGGAGTACGGGACACGTCACCCCCGGAGTACGGGACACCTCACCCCCGGAGTACGGGACACGACACCCCCAGAGTATGGGACACGTCACCCCCGGAGTACGGGACACGTCACCCCCGGAGTACGGGACACGTCACCCTCGGAGTACGGGACACGTCACCCCCGGAGTACGGGACACGTCACCCCCGGGGCACGGGACACGTCACCCCCGGGGTACGGAACACCTCACCCCCGGAGTACGGGACACCTCACCCCCGGAGTACGGGACACCTCACCCCCGGAGTACGGGACACCTCACCCCCGGAGTACGGGACACCTCACCCCCGGGGCACGGGACACCTCACCCCCGGGGCACGGGACACCTCACCCCCGGGGTACGGGACACCTCACCCCTCACCCCCGGGGCACGGGACACGTCACCCCCGGGGTACGGGACACCTCACCCGTCGGAGAACGGGAAACGTCACCCCCGGAGTACGGGACACGTCACCCCCGGAGTACGGGACGCGTCACCCCCGGAGTACGGGACACGTCACCCTCGGAGTACGGGACGCGTCACCCCCGGAGTACGGGACACGTCACCCTCGGAGTACGGGACGCGTCACCCCCGGAGTACGGGACCACACAGAGCAGCAGCTATAATCGGCAGCGCCCTCTGTGTTTACCCGCTATTATTACCAGGGCTGTGGCCCAGAATTCCATGTGGTTTGGCCCCGTCCCCACACACACGAGGGCCTCCTCACATAATCCAGGTAGGACACAGGGACATCTGGAGCCCCGTGATCCCAGGCAGCGGCTGCGACTACAACTCCACCTGCGCAAAGTCCGGGCTATTGGATGGGGCAGTTGTTTCGTGTCTTTTGCTGACATTTTTCCTAAATGAAATTTGAAAAAATTCTAAAAACAAAACAAAAACTTCTCTACACAAAGTGAACACAGCCTGAAATTCCATCCGCCTACATAATAGGCCCCACATATTGACAGGAGAGCGGCTAACCTCATAACATCATCCTGAGGAACAAGAGATCGGGGAGGGGAACAGAACACCCTTAAATAGACACTGAGGTGCAGGGGGATTTCGGTGCAAAGCGCTGACCCCACCAAATTCCCACCAGGGAAGAATCCAGGAGTCATGGCTATGAAGAGTCCAGATCCGCAGGCGTCAGATATCTTGGTGATGTCACTGGACCATCACGATGATGTCATCAGCTGCCAGAAGGGATGCAGATTGATGAGAATAGATGTTGGAATATTCCCAAATCCCATGTAGATGTGTGACACAGATATGTCTGCATATGCTTCTATGGAGAGAGGAGGATAAGCGTCAGTCACGTACCTCTGGCACCGCTTATCACTGGTGAAATAAGTCATCAGACAGGAGAAATTGTAACTCGCCCCTGAGATGATGCCGTCCATTACCGGAGCTGAACCCCCCCCTCGGGTGATGACTCTGGATCTGGGGTGAGGTCTGTGGGTCCCCGGAACGTCCTGTGGAGTTTATTTTCTGCAGCAGTAAATATCTGTGGCTTCAGCCTTCGCAAAGCTTGTTTTGTGTTGATTTTGCATCTAAGGGGGGGGGGGGGGGGATAATCGTGGGCTGTGTACAAGGAACAGGAAGGTGGGGGTCTTATTTATAACGATGACTCCCGGAGACAAACTCCACTAATCCCTTATTGTACTTAAAGGATGAGTATGTGCACTGCTCATCCTGGGCCTCCTGGTTCATGAACAAAATGGCTAAACTGCCACGAAAACTGCCTCATACATAACTAGACTGGTTAATAAGAAGCAATGATCAACCAATCACCGCGGACCCTATAAAGCGGGAGGACGGAGCCGGTGGGTTTTATAAAGAGATATCACATTTATTAAAGGGGTACAGGACCACAAGAAATGGGAATTGTTTTACGGCAGCGCAGTCACGAATGGGACCCACAAAGAAGTGTCCAAGTGGGTGGGACAGAAGAGCCCCTTCAATATGGCCTGTGGTCCTCCATCATTGGACGTTTCAAGATCTGGTGTGAGCCCCATGTAGCCCCCGGCGGCGGAGCAGGCAGGGCGTCTGATGAAACTGGTAGCTCTTCTCAATAGATCCTCTGATCCACCGAGCGAGCGCCATTACTTCTTCTCTGGCCCTTATTGGGACCTCAGAGTTTCTGAAGGTATCTGACCTTTCAATATACATTAAAGGGGTCCCGTCACTTCAGCAAATGGCGTTTATCATGTAGACGCAGTTAATACCAGGCTCTTACTAATGTATTGGGATTCTCCATATTGCCTCCTTCACTGGCTGGATTCATTTTTCTGTCATATTATACACGGCTCGTTTCCATGGTTACAGACCACCGCCGCAGAGCAGATACAAGGACCCGGGATGGGAGCTGCTGCGCATGCCTGTCTATGTGCGCTGCCACCAGAGAGGCCTATAGTGTGCAAGTGCGACCATCGCTGCTGGATTACAGGATGGCTGTAACCATGGAAACGAGCCGTGTGTAATATGATGGAAAAATAATCCAGCCAGCAAAGGAGGCAATATGGAGAATCCCAATACATTAGTAAGAGCCTGGTGTGGCGAAACCAACTTCGCCACGGTGTTTTGGAGGGGGCTGTTTACCAGCCTCCTGCCCTGGGATTATGGTCCCTTAAGTTATTGGGTCTTAAGGCACTTGGGACGGAGCCCTCTGTCCCTGGATTGCATCCTCTGCCTTACTTGCTTGGATGAAGCACATGGTGAGAACAATAGATAGCGGCCATTGTAGCTCTCAGACACTGTTCTGACTTTCCACACGGTGCTATCTTGCCTGTATTTGGTGCACAGAGACATCATTCAGTAGTTTGAAACTACCAAACAGGGGACACATTTATTAGTGACTATTTTCGGTATAACTTGTATATTTTCAGTGTAACTGTATCTCCCAAACTACTGAACGGATGTGGGTGAATTTTGGACATGTGGTTCACCCAGATCCCCCGGTTCCGAGGATATATTGGTTATGGGGTTATTGCATGTTTTGGGGTTCCTGTGATATGTTTTCTAAAACTGTATTTCTCTGCCTTTGATAATTATATTCGTCCTTGTGTTCAATAATCATCACCGGCAGAGGGGAGGATATTGTGTGGGTGTGTTTCTATTGTCCCATTGTGTGTTTAAATGGTGATGTCTGTCCTGTTGTCTCCACATGTGTATTGGCGACTTCCCTTTGTCCTGAGAGATAATTAGATTGTCTTCGGTTGTCTCTGCGACAGAGAGGAGGAAACCATGATGCATTGTGGGGATATGTTGTATCTATTCTGTATTTGCAAAACTGTAATAAAAACCAGGCTGGGTGTGCCAGCACGTCAGACCACTGCTTGACCCTCAACACGGAGCCTTGTCTCGTTATTGGGGGGATTCCCTGTATGCTGTTGGAGACTGATTGCCAGGAGTGTAAGCTGACTGATACGTTTTTCCTGTTCGTCTGCCGGCAGCTATTTGTGAGGTTCCAGTTTGGAGTGCTATTTTGTATCCAGTTCGGGAGTTTGGTGTTCTGCAGTAGCTGTGCCTATCTCTCGGAAAGGGGCATATTGTCTAAACGGATTTTAACCCCTTGTCTGCTGAAACGGTCCGTTACATTGGTGGCAGCAGTGGGATTTTTTGGGAATTGGGAGCCTAGTCTCCATTCCCCAGCAGCAGTGTGAAGTGCAGGGAGGGGAGAGCAGCGGCCTCCCTCCCCAGCGGCAGGCTGAGTTACAGGGGGCAGAGGTAGTTGTTCCTGCCCCCCAGCAGCAGCATGATTTTTTGGGAATTGGGAGCCTAGTCTCCATTCCCCAGCGGCAGGCAGAGTTACAGGGGGCAGAGACAGTCGGTCCTGTCCCCCAGCGGCAGAGTGTCCTACAGGGAATAGAGAGCCCAGTCTCCTTTCCCCAGCAGCAGGACACTGTATTGGGAGCGGAGGCGGTCGGTCACCCTCCCCAGCGGCTGGAAGTATGTATGGGAGAGGAGCACGTTACCCCCTCCCCCCAACGGCAGCTTAACGCACCAGGGGGAGACAGTAAGCCCCACAACAGTGCAGATGGGACCGTGGTCTCTGCACTTACAGCACAGGGGGTAGGGACAGTCGGTTTTGTCCCCCAGCAACAGGGCAGTTTAGCCAAAGGGGAGAGAGTCGGTTTCCCCCTCCAACAACCAGACTCCAACCAGGCTTCTTCCGTGGTAGCGCTGGCACCAGGGCAGAGTCCCGCTGATCCCTGCCCACAAAGCAACCTCCACTCCAAGCCAGGGAGCAACTCAGAGATCGGGAGCACCAGCTACCAATATAACCTTGGTGGATTCACTGGACAGAGACAGGCTACGAAATTCAGCAGGTCCAGTATTGGGTTGTGGGTGGGCTGCCAGACTAACTCAGGTACCGACCGGCGTGAGGTCAGGTATCTGGTTAGTCTTCCCTGGGGGGGGGAGATGTGTGGCGAAACCAACCTCGCCACGGTGTTTTGGAGGGGGCTGTTTGCCAGCCTCCTGCCCTGGGATTATGGTCCCTGAAGTTATTGGGTCTTAAGGCACTTGGGACGGAGCCCTCTGTCCCTGGATTGCATCCTCTGCCTTACTTGCTTGGATGAAGCACATGGTGAGAACAATAGATAGCGGCCATTGTAACTCACAGACACTGTTCTGACTTTCCACACGGTGCTATCTTGCCTGTATTTGGTGCACAGAGACATCATTCAGTAGTTTGAAACTACCAAACAGGGGACACATTTATTAGTGACTATTTTCGGTATAACTTGTATATTTTCAGTGTAACTGTATCTCCCAAACTACTGAACGGATGTGGGTGAATTTTGGACATGTGGTTCACCCAGATCCCCCGGTTCCGAGGATATATTGGTTATGGGGTTATTGCATGTTTTGGGGTTCCTGTGATATGTTTTATAAAATTGTATTTCTCTGCCTTTGATAATTATATTCGCCCTTGTGTTCAAATAATCATCACCGGCAGAGGGGAGGATTTTGTGTGGGTGTGTTTCTATTGTCCCATTGTGTGTTTGGGTGGTGATTCCTGTCCTGTTGTCTCCACATGTGTATTGGTGATCTCCCCTTTGTCCTGAGAGATAATTGGATTGTCTTCGGTCGTCTCCCAGGCAGAGAGGAGGAAACCATGATGCATTGTGGGGATGTGTTGTATCTGTTCTGTATTTGCAAAACTGTAATAAAAACCAGGCTGGGTGTGCCAGCACGTCAGACCACTGCTTGACCCTCAACACGGAGCCTTGTCTCGTTATTGGGGGGATTCCCTGTATGCTGTTGGAGACTGATTGCCAGGAGTGTAAGCTGACTGATACGTTTTTCCTGTTCGTCTGCCGGCAGCTATTTGTGAGGTTCCAGTTTGGAGTGCTATTTTGTATCCAGTTCGGGAGTTTGGTGTTCTGCAGTAGCTGTGCCTGTCTCTCAGAAAGGGGCATATCGCCTAAACGGATTTTAACCCCTTGTCTGCTGAAACGGTCCGTTACACCTGGTATTAACTGCGTCTACGGGATAAATGCCACTTGCTGAAATGAGAGGACCCCTTTAAGACATTCCTCCTGCTCCTGACCTTGTGGATCCTAGACCCCTGACATTAGGTCCCTTGTATGTACGGATCCTGTAGATCACACATTCACCTTGTCAGTGCACCTAGCGCTATAGATAGGGTTGCCACCTTTCCCACCCAAAAATGTATTCAGCATGCGCACGCGCGCATCGGCAAGAATCAGCGTGCGCGTTTGCCCCGGCGAGGTATATTCACAGCGCGAGCGTGATCACTTGCTGCAGGAGAACTCAAGCGCATGCTGATTCTTGCCGGTGCCCGCTGAATCTAGGATGGCGCATGTAAGAATAATACCCCCCATTAGTGCCCCCAGTAAGAATAATGCCACCCATTAGTGCCCCCAGTAAGAATAATGCCACCCATTAGTGCCCCTAGTAAGAATAATGCCCCCCATTAGTGCCTCCAGTTACAATAATACCCCCAATTAGTGCCCCTAGCAAGAATAATGTCCCCATTAGTGCACCCAGTAAGAATAATACCCCCCATTAGTGCCCCCAGTAAGAATAATGCCACCCATTAGTGCCCCCAGTAAGAATAATGCCACCCATTAGTGCCCCCAGTAAGAATAATGCCACCCATTAGTGCCCCCAGTAAGAATAATGCCACCCATTAGTGCCCCTAGTAAGAATAATGCCCCCCATTAGTGCCCCTAGTAAGAATAATGCCCCCCATTAGTGCCTCCAGTTACAATAATGCCCCCATTAGTGCCCCTAGCAAGAATAATGCCCCCATTAGTGCACCCAGTAAGAATAATGCCCCCATTAGTGCCTTCAGTTAGAATAATGCCCCCCATTAGTGCCCCTAGTAAGAATAATGCCCCCATTAGTGCTGCCAGTTAGAATAATGCCCCCATTTGTGCCCCCAGTAAGAATAATACCCCCTATTAGTGCCCCCAGTAAGAATAATGCCACCCATTAGTGCTCCCAGTAAGATTAATGCCCCCATTAGTGCCCCCAGTAAGAATAATACCCCCATTAGTGCCCCCAGTAAGAATAATGCCCCCATTAGTGCCCCCAGTTAGAATAATGCCCCCCATTAGTGCCCCTAGTAAGAATAATGCCCCCATTAGTGCTGCCAGTAAGAATAATGCCCCCATTTGTGCCCCCAGTAAGAATAATACCCCCATTAGTGCCCCCAGTAGGAATAATGCCCCCTATTAGAGCCCCCAGTAAGAATAATGCCCCCATTAGTGCCCCTAGTAAGAATAATGCCCCCCATTAGTGCCCCCCAGTTAGAATAATGCCCCCAGTGAGAAAAATGCCCCCCTTTAGTGCCCCCAGTGAGAATAATGCCCCCCTTTAGTGCCGCCAGTTAGAATAAAACCCCCCATTTGTGCGCCCTTCTCTGCTCCTGGGGGGGGATGACTCACCTCCTCTATTTGCTCGTGCTGCGGGGAACGCTCCCTGCTGACTGGAAGCTCCGGACAGGACCTGCGCTCCAGCGTGTTGACGTCTGACAGGTCCTGTGCTGCACATCCAGTCAGCAGGGAGCGTTCCCCGCAGCGCGAGCAAATGGAGGAGGTAATTTTTTATTTTTTTATCAATGCAAGTGTGCGAGGCGGGGGCGAGGAGGTAAAGGCTGCACTAGTGAGCGCTCCGCAATGGAAGCACTCGTTAGTAGCAGTCCTTATGGGAAAATACCAGCAATTAATATTGCCGGTAGAAATATTACCGGCCCTGGCAAGGCCACTAAAATACCGGCAAGGTGGCACAGGCGATGAATGCTGGACTGAGATTCTTCAAGGCTCTGAAAGAAGAACCTGACAAGATGGAGGATAGAAACCTTGCTTTGTAACTGTCTTGATGGAGGTGAATTGCACCATGAGTGATATTTTTTTCACTATATTTGACATAAATGTCCAGGGCCTTCAGGCAACTCGTGTCTCTCCTCTCTGAAGGCATCTTCTATCATTGGGGCGTGCTGTGACTCCTTGTAATTGATCAGAGCCATTACCTTTAACAGCTGCATAGCTATGAGCAGATCCTTCAGATGATGAGGCTCGGAGGACCCCTCTAAGTATGGGATGTCAGTCACACATGGCTTCCTTCGGGGGCCTGTCAGACACTGCTCTCTGAGCAACACCCTGGGAGCAGAAGAAACACTGAAGGGCAGATGGAGAATGCCTGAATGTGAGAACTATGACTGTGGGGATAGCCCTTCACCAGAAACAGCACCTACTAAGTGGAGACACAACTCTCCCATCCCGACCAGAACCCAGGCCAGCTTTGCTTAGCTTCCGACATCAGGCAGAGCTGGAGCTCTTCAGGATTGAGAGGCTGCGGAGACAGAAAGAAACCATCTTAACACCAACACAAAACATGGATCATTTAGCAGATAATGAAGTCCATGTGATGAACGGGTTGTGCAGGAACCAGAAGCAAAGTCCTCTGGTGAAGACCGCTGGCCTTCCCTGGAGGGTCTGGATCTCCTAGACTTCTTAGATGTCTGGCTATCATGGAGACTCCAGGAAGAAGAGAACAACCATACTATGAGAACTCTGGAGGGTCCACAACATAGACATCTCCCAGAGAACAGCAGCCATAGAGTGGCAGGAAACATACAGAAGAGTGAACCCAGCTGTGATAACTGTACCGCCGATGACTGCCGTACTTACCTGAGGGAAGCAGAGGGCGCTATTGCTGGGTGTATGCAGCATACTGGACTAAAGTCACATCACCAGCTACCACACACGGGTGGGATTCACATTTTTAACAATAGGTTCCCTACTCAACGGCGGACACGCAGTTACATATACATACACCGTATATATGCTACACACACACACACATAAATACACCAGATATACACTACACACACATACACACATAAATACACCAGATATACACTACACACACATATTAATACACCAGATATACACTACACACACATTAATACACCAGATATACACTACACACACATACACATAAATACACCAGATATACACTACACACACACACACACATTAATACACCAGATATACACTACACACACACACACACATAAATACACCAGATATACACTACACACACATACACACATAAATACACCAGATATACACTACACACACACACACATAAATACACCAGATATACACTACACACACATACACATAAATACACCAGATATACACTACACACATACACATTAATACACCATATATACACTACACACATACACATAAACACCGTATATACACTACACACACACACACACACACATAAATACACCAGATATACACTACACACACATAAATACACCAGATATACACTACACACACACATAAATACACCAGATATACACTACACACACACATAAATACACCAGATATACACTACACACACATAAATACACCAGATATACACTACACACACACATACACATAAATACACCAGATATACACTACACACACACACACACACACATAAATACACCAGATATACACTACACACACATAAATACACCAGATATACACTACACACACACATACACATAAATACACCAGATATACACTACACACACATACACATAAATACACCAGATATACACTACACACACATTAATACACCAGATATACACTACACACACATACACATAAATACACCATATATACACTACACACACACATACACATAATACACCAGATATACACTACACACACATATACACATAAATACACCAGATATACACTACACACACATACACATAATACACCAGATATACACTACACACACATACACATAAATACACCAGATATACACTACACCACTACACATAAATACACCAGATATACACTACACACACATACACATAATACAACCGATATACACTACACACACATACACATAAATACACCAGATATACACTACACACACATACACATAAATACACCAGATTACCACTACACACAACATAATACACAGATATACACTACACACACATAACATAAATACACCAGATATACACTACAACACACATAAATACACCAGATATACACTACACCCATCCTAAATACACAGATATACACTACACACACATAAATACACCAGATATACACTACACACACATAAATACACCAGATATACACTACACACACATAAATACACCAGATATACACTACACACACATAACATAATACACCAGATATACACTACACACACATACACATAAATACACCAGATATACACTACACACACATACACATAAATACACCAGATATACACTACACACACATAAATACACCAGATATACACTACACACACATACACATAAATACACCATATATACACTACACACACATACACATTAATACACCATATATACACTACACACACATACCACCCAATTTTTAAATGACCTAAGGAGCTAAACTATGGAATGGAAGAGCTCATCTCCAGCTGCTGCTGTAATTTTAACAACCGGATCCGGAGAACCTGAGAGAACTGGCTGAATCCCAGGCCTGACCACACAGAGCATGAGTGAACCCAACAGGGACCTCAACACTTGAGATGCCCTACTGACTGAGCTGTCCAGACTCAGAGTAGGGACAGTTCTGAGGAGTGCACTCACCTGGCATCTGAGCACAAGGCCCTTTTCCCTGCCTGGAGGTTGGTGTAATGCAAGGCTTCCAAACCTACCATCCTGATGGTGAGTGGTACCCCAATCAGCCAGTGCAGGAAGAGTATGGTCACTGCATCTCCTTGAGAAGGTTTCACCATCGTCCCCATGGCCACCAGGGGCTATTTTCTGGGTGAAATGCATCATCACAGTGAAAGGGAAGCCATATTACTGTCACAAACACCAGCGGCAGCATATTAATAAATGCACTGATGATTTACTGTGCCTCAATAAAGAGAGGGCGCTCCAGTGAGGTGTAGACACTCTCCGCGGAGTCACCGCCCATCCAGCCTCCTCAGCCGGGAGGTAAGGAGAGGGCACTCCAGTGACATGTAGACACTCTCTGCGGATGAACCGCTCATCCAGCCTCCTCAGCCAGGCAGTAAGGAGTTGACGCTCCAGTGAGGTGTAGACCCTCTCCGCGGAGTCACCGCCCATCCAGCCTCCTCAGCCAGGCAGTAAGGAGTGGACGCTCCAGTGAGGTGTAGACCCTCTCCGCGGAGTCACTGCCCATCCAGCCTCCTCAGCCAGGCAGTAAGGAGTAGACGCTCCAGTGAGGTGTAGACACTCTCCGCGGAGTCACCGCCCATCCAGCCTCCTCAGCCGGGAGGTAAGGAGAGGGCACTCCAGTGACATGTAGACACTCTCTGCGGATGAACCGCTCATCCAGCCTCCTCAGTCAGGCAGTAAGGAGTTGACGCTCCAGTGAGGTGTAGACCCTCTCCGCGGAGTCACCGCCCATCCAGCCTCCTCAGCCAGGCAGTAAGGAGTTGACGCTCCAGTGAGGTGTAGACACTCTCCATGAATGCACTGTCCATCCACCCTCCTTAGCCAGGCAGAAAGGAGTGGACGCTGCAGTGAGGTGTAGACACTCTCTGCGGATACACCACCCATCCAGCCCCCTCAGCTGGGAGGTTCCGTACAGTATTGAAACAAAGTTTTATGCTAATCCCGAAGTTGATTCGCTCATCCCTAGTTATCTTATATGTAATCACACTTAGTAAATATATTTATTCACTTAGCCTGCATGAGCCTATTTATTCTCAAATCTTTTGAATTCACGTTACACTTCGTGTCAGAAGTGGGATTTGTGCAAATGGATATTCTTTTTGTTGCTAGGGTGTTACATAGAGAGGGAAGTTTGGTGCTGCCACTCCGAATGGGAACCCGGGCATTAGCGGGATTCTAATAATCTGCAGGCTGATTAATAGTGGTTGCACATGTTGTGCAAATCTTCTAGGAGCTGTGAGGAGAGTGAGGCTATAGTAGGCTTTGTAGAATCTTGCAAGGTTCTTTTGGAAGTTATAGAACTGAGCAGATTCTAGTGAAAATCTATAAGACTTTTTGCAGTAAGAGCTTGCAGGTTGCAGACATCAGAGCTCCTGTGATGTTGAGGGAGGTTCTGATGAGTGCAGTGTCAAGATGGTAATTTATGAGAAAAACGCCCAAGTGTCTACAATGATGAAAATGGCACTTGTGTTAAATGTTCAGAAATGAACATTTGAGTTTTGTTTTGTTACCCTTATGCTATTTGTGTGTGTCCATGTACGAAAGACCTGTGGTCAGGGCATAAGAGATTAAATTGGTTTGTTTGTAACAAATATATGCAGTAAAGGATGGTCATGTGTGATACATCAGGGACTGTTTGCCATTTAAACATGAATAAGCATTGTACCTAGTGTGTGCCAATAGATCTGTGGCTAGTACTAAGAATATGAAGGTGGAGGTGTTAGAAATATATCTCTATTCTGGTTTCAAGAACTATTAGGCTGTTGAAGTTTGAGAAAGATTAGAGTAGGTGGTTTATGTATTAAGTTAACAATGGTTAGAAGAAGAAATGTGTACAGATTGTTTCCTTCATGAATGGGCACATATGTGAGGACTGTTCTTCATTTAAGGGACCCATAGATAGTGGTATTTTATTGCCCCGTCCACCTTCTAGACTGATTGTATAGCTCTGGTTTTCTCCTATTGCTAAAGTCTCAGGAAAGTTGGATGACTTCTTGAGAGATAATAATCAGGAAAGGGGGGGGGGGGGGTGATGGCTGTATGTGGGCTGATCCCATCCCCAGCCTTAACAGAAGAAGGGAGGGGGAGGGGGTATGAGGAGTAATACAAATAGAGTCTAAGTTGAAATGTAGGATGTCTGTTAGTAAGTTATGTGATATGTGCAAGAGCTTTTTACAAGACACAGAAAGGTAAAGATTATTTAATCATTTTTCTTTTTCCAAGCAGCTAATTGTAAGGTGTGAACCCAGCCTTAAAGAGAAAAATATTATATGTGCTCCACCAATTGCGTAAGATCCACGTGGCATATAAAATGACTGGGTTTTAACAAAAATCATTTCTGTCTTGTTATAAGATTTTGATTGATTGCCGAGTGAAGACCAGAAGATGTTGGCAACTAATGGCAAAAATAGACAATGGAAATTATCAGCAATTCTGGGTGTGGTTTGTGTATCTGTTTCCAGAAAAGCTGTGTGCCTGTATAGTTTCAGGAATATCAGACAGAGAAAAGCTGTGTAGCTGAGAGTCATAAATCATTCAGTGGAATGTAAATGGGGGGAGCTTTATGTTGTAGCTGTGTCGACTATGTGTGAAGTTGTAGTGGAGACGGATGGATGCTTAGCAGAGCTGTGTGTGCAGTCTGTACTTCAAGTATAAGGGCGTGGTTATTAGCTGTGAGTGGATATGAATAAATGATACTGTAGCAAGAAATGAATGAATAAAAATGTGAATGTGTATGAAACAAGAAAGTGGAGTGCAATTTTTTTTATGCGCATTGGGAATTTCATTTTTTTTTTCTTGGGAGATATTTAGCTTTTACTGGTGCCAAATTTTTTTTATTGAGCTCTACCTTTTTTTTTTATTGAATTCAATGAAACATTTCCTATGAGCCCTTCAAGTGTTCATGTCTGTATTGTCAGATTTGTTTGTTTCTATGCTTCTGTGATATGTTAAATGTTCTCATAACACCAGAGATCTGTCCTCAGGACTGGTTAAGAGTAGACTGACTAGAAGATGGAGGATCGCCGCACCGTCCGACCGGAAGGGGTGGACGTAGAGGACGTAGAGGGGAGGGAGGAGGATAGGGTGGATGTCACAGACACAAAGACTGCCCCTGTGCCCTTCTCCTGGTTACAAGACACCCCCATGAAAGACGACAAGTCCTGTGTTCTTCATGACCTTCATAAAAAAAGAAAAAAGTCTATTCATTTTAACATCAAGGAAAGCTGGGTACATCTGCAAACCAAAACACAAAGGGTAATACAAAGGGTAATAAGTGCAGAATACACAAATACAACACATTAGTAAACCATAAAACCACACTGGGTATGTTAGAAGGTTCATGAATAAATGGGATTTTAATGGTTTTATGTTTTATTATCTACACGGGTTGCATTGAAAAAGATACCCAGAAATTATATCATATGTATAGTATGTTTTGGTTGAGCATTTAGGAGACTGATTGCTTTGGGGTAAAAGCTGTTCTTCAGCCTAGTGGTGCGGGCATGTAGGGCTCTAAGACGCCTACCGCAGGGTAGGGGAGTGAAAGGGCTGTGGCCGGGGTGAGTTGGATCCCCGCAGATAATTGCGGGGTGAGTTGGATCCCCGCAGATAATTTTTGCCCTGTTGCTGCAGCGAGCAGTCAAGATGTCATCCAGTGATGGTAACTGAGGACCAGGGAGTCTTCCAGCCATTCTGAGGATGCGCTTGAGGGTCTTCTTGTCCTCAGAAGAGCAGCCGGAGGACCCCACTGTAATGCAGGATGTGATAACAGATTCTATGGTGCAGCTGTTTTGGGAGTTGTGCTTTCTTCAGACTCCTTAGAAAATGAAGCCTCTGAAGGCCTCCTCGTTTCCACCATTTATGCTAATGGAATGGTGTCCCTTTTGTTCCTTCTTCCTAAAATCCAGAATCAGCTCCTTTGTTTTCTTGGTAGTGAGTATGAGGTTGTTGTTCTTCCTCCATCTCTCTAGGTTCTCGGCCTCTTTCCTATAGGCTGTTTCTTTGTTGGAGATCAGGCCTATCACGGTGGTGTCATCTGCACATTGTATAATGGTACTGGTATTGTGAATCGGTTTGCAGTCATTTGTGAAGAGGGAGTAAAGGAGAGGCTCCGCACACAGCCTTGCGTGCCCCAGTGTTTAGTGTTCAAGATGAAGAGAAGTGCTTGCCCATGCGTACGATTTGTGGTCTTTTTGTAAGAAAATCCAGTATCTAGTTTCGTTGCCAACTTGTTGGGAGGGATGGTGTTAAAGGTGGAGCTGTAATCGATGAAGAGCATCCGCACATCGCTGTCTCTCTGCTCCAGGTGTGAAGGGCCAGTGACGCAGCATCCTCAGCCGACCTATGTGCTCTGTAAGCAGACTGGCATTGGTCCATGGAGGTGCAGATCTTGCTCTTCAAGTGCCTTCAAAACACTTCATAACAATAGGAGTGAGAGCCACCGGGCAATAATCACTTAAGGTCTTCACCCCGGCCTGTTTTGTTTTGTAGCAGTGCTTTGCCTCCTTAATGCCCCTCGTCAGATTGGACCGGGCTGTTTTCTACTCCTCTGGGTCTCCTTTTCGGAAAGCAATGTCACGTGCCTTCAAAAGGTTTTGGACATTTCTGTTTATGCATGGTTTCCCATTTGGGAAGGTCCGGATGATTTTGGTATGAGTGACATTGTCCATGCAAAATTTAATATATGATAGGACAGAGGAGGCATATGTGTTTAAGTCTGGGTGATTTTCCTTTGTAGCTGCCTGTTTAAACAAATCCCAATCTGTGTCCTCAAAACAATCCTGTAGTCTCATTGTGGCTCCTTCAGGCCAAACTCTGATTGTATGCAAAGTGGGCTGAATCCTGGTGATAAGAGGTTTGTATGCTGGAGCCAAAAACGAAGAAATGTGGTCCGACCTGCCAAGATGGGGGGCAGGTGATGCTGTATAAGCATTTGCTATGTTGCAATAAACACGGTCTAATTTGGGGAGCACAGTTTTGAGATTGGCTTGGTTAAAATCACCCACAAAGATGAACACTCCATCTGGATGGATATTTTGCAGACTGTTCGTAATGTTATGCAATTTGGACAGTGCCAGCCTAATATTAGCTTGTGGAGGAAAATAGACTACGATGAGATACACGACTTCCCTCGGTAAGTAGAACGGTCTACACTTAAGGGTCATAAGTTCTAAATCAGCAGAGCAATATTGTTCAGCACTGACTGTGGAGGTGCCCCAAGCCTTATGGACATAAATACACACTCCACCTCCCTTCTTCTTACCGGACTCAGCAGTTCGATCCATTCGGTAAACAGTACGATCCCCAAATTCAATAGTCTGGTCCGGGATGTTAGTATTTAGCCAGGTTTCGGTGAAAAATGAGGCGCAAGTGTTCATCCTATCAGACGAGATCCTCAGTCTCAGCTCATCGAACTTGTTCACTATAGACTGGGTATTTGCGACGAACAGGCAGGATAGTGCTTGCTTGTTTGGGGGGTTCTTCAATAGAGTATTGATGCCGCCCCTCTTGCCCCGCTTCTGCTTCCTCTCCCGTCTCCTCCTGTGCCGTCGCTCCGACAGTAAAATCATCCACTCGGGCACCGATGTCCTTAGAATCTCATCCGGGATCTTAGAATCTCATCTGGGATCCGGGATCTTAGAATCTCATCTGGGATCCTGGATCTTAGAATCTCATCTGGGATCCTGGATCTTAGAATCTCATCTGGGATCCTGGATCTTAGAATCTCATCTGGGATCCTGGATCTTAGAATCTCATCTGGGATCCGGGATCTTAGAATCTCACCTGGGATCCGGGATCTTAGAATCTCATCCGGGATATTAGGGGGTGGTGGTGGAACAGGACCTTTCATTCCGATGTCCAGTAGCTCTTGCACACTATATGCTATGTGTGCTGTAGCAAACTTAATACAGTTGCTCACTGTGCTTAAAATTAAGGTAAAAACTATGTAAAAAATAAGAAATTGCCATCTAAATGAGGAGCTCCGGGCTGCTGGAAAGCAGTGTGATATATAGTACAATGTTATCCAGGGCTAAACCTTCAAAAATCAAATGTGTTGTAGAAGGAGGACGAGGATCTGTTACTTGTAAAACTGGACTTTGCACCAGAGATTTTATTCTCCAAGAAGATCAGAAGTAAAGAAGAAGACCTCAGTGAGATACTTCTTGTTAGTCCAACATAGTTTTTACATTTTTTTTTTAGAAATCAAGTGATTCCAAAGTAGTTTTCTGTCAAATGACTTGGCTACATATGTAGAATAGGTCCTTGTGTTAGTTAATGAAATTGAATTAAAGTAGAAAGCCAGGGGTGGAATGCATTGTAAGGGTATTTTCAAGTACTTCTCTGTCCCCTTTAGTTTTGTCTCTTTTATATTGTTTTTAGCATTCTGTGTAAGGATATTCATTGTAATTCCTTGTAATATAGCCCCCATTCCAAATTCTGTTGATAAGACCACAATTCTGGGTAGTGATCTCAGAGACACATATATCAGGACATGTGTGATGCACACCGGGGGCAGGGCCGAGGTGTATAACTCTGGTTATACACATATAGTACATTAGCTGAAACTTTATCCTAGGTAGGATGAAAGTATTGATTTGCACTATCTCTTGTACACCCTGGGGTGTTGGTCATGTGTTATAACGTAGCAGACAGCCATGTGTTATAGCATGGCCAACCCGAGCCCTACCCCATATTGCATATTTAGGATAGTGATTTTATTTACTTTTTATTATTCTATATGTGATTTGTATGCGTTATCTTATATATAATCACACTTAGTCAATATATTTATTCACTTAGCCTGCGTAAGCTTATTCATTCTCAAATCTTTAGAACTTACGTTACAAGTAGTTATATTCTTGTACATAGGAGCAGTATTATAGTAGTTATATCCTTGTACATAGGAGGCCGTATTATAGTAGTTATATTCTTGTACATAGGAGCAGTATTATAGTAGTTATATTATTGTACATAGGAGCAGTATTATAGTAGTTATATTCTTGTACATAGGAGCAGTATTATAGTAGTTATATTCCTGTACATAGGAGCAGTATTATAGCAGTTATATTCCTGTACATAGGAGCAGTATTATAGCAGTTATATTCTTGTACATAGGAGCAGTATTATAGTAGTTATATTATTGTACATAGGAGCAGTATTATAGTAGTTATATTCTTGTACATAGGAGCAGTATTATAGCAGTTATATTCCTGTACATAGGAGCAGTATTATAGCAGTTATATTCTTGTACATAGGAGCAGTATTATAGTAGTTATATTCTTGTACATACGAGCAGTATTATAGTAGTTATATTCCTGTACATAGGAGCAGTATTATAGTAGTTATATTCTTGTACATAGGAGCAGTATTATAGTAGTTATATTCCTGTACATAGGAGCAGTATTATAGTAGTTATATTCTTGTACATAGGAGCAGTATTATAGTAGTTATATTCTTGTACATAGGAGCAGTATTATAGCAGTTATATTCTTGTACATAGGAGCAGTATTATAGTAGTTATATTCTTGTACATACGAGCAGTATTATAGTAGTTATATTCTTGTACATAGGAGCAGTATTATAGTAGTTATATTATTGTACATAGGAGCAGTATTATAGTAGTTATATTCTTGTACATAGGAGCAGTATTATAGCAGTTATATTCCTGTACATAGGAGCAGTATTATAGCAGTTATATTCTTGTACATAGGAGGCAGTATTATAGTAGTTATATTCTTGTACATAGGAGCAGTATTATAGTAGTTATATTCTTGTACATAGGAGCAGTATTATAGTAGTTATATTCTTGTACATAGGGGGCAGTATTATAGTAGTTATATTCCTGTACATAGGAGCAGTATTATAGTAGTTATATTCTTGTACATAGGAGCAGTATTATAGTAGTTATATTCTTGTACATAGGAGCAGTATTATAGTAGTTATATTCTTGTACATAGGAGCAGTATTATAGTAGTTGTATTCTTGTACATAGGAGCAGTATTATAGTAGTTATATTTTTTCATACATAGCAGGCAGTATTATAGTAGTTATATTCCTGTACATAGGAGGCAGTATTATAGTACTTATATTCTTGTACATAGGAGGCAGTATTATAGTAGTTATATTCCTGTACATAGGAACAGTATTATAGTAGTTATATTCTTGTACATAGGAGGCAGTATTATAGCAGTTATATTCCTGTACATAGGAGTAGTATTATAGTAGTTATATTCTTGTACATAGGAGCAGTATTATAGTAGTTGTATTCTTGTACATAGGAGCAGTATTATAGTAGTTGTATTCTTGTACATAGGAGCAGTATTATAGTAGTTATATCCTTGTACATAGGAGCAGTATTATAGTAGTTCTATTCTTGTACATAGGAGCAGTATTATAGTAGTTATATTCTTGTACATAGGAGCAGTATTATAGTAGTTATATTCTTGTACATAGGAGGCAGTATTATAGTAGTTCTATTCTTGTACATAGGAGCAGTATTATAGTAGTTATATTCTTGTACATAGGAGCAGTATTATAGTAGTTATATTCTTGTACATAGAAGCAGTATTATAGTAGTTATATTCCTGTACATAGGAGCAGTATTATAGTAGTTATATTCTTGTACATAGGAGCAGTATTATAGTACTTATATTCTTGTACATAGGAGCAGTATTATAGTAGTTGTATTCTTGTACATAGGAGCAGTATTATAGTAGTTATATCCTTGTAGATAGTAGCAGTATTATAGTAGTTCTATTCTTGTACATAGGAGCAGTATTATAGTAGTTCTATTCTTGTACATAGGAGCAGTATTATAGTAGTTATATTCCTGTACATAGGAGCAGTATTATAGTAGTTATATTCTTGTACATAGGAGGCAGTATTATAGTAGTTGTATTCTTGTACATAGGAGGCAGTATTATAGTAGGTATATTCTTGTACATAGGAGCAGTATTATAGTAGTTATATTCTTGTACATAGGAGGCAGTATTATAGTAGGTATATTCTTGTACATAGGAGCAGTATTATAGTAGTTATATTCTTGTACATAGGATGCAGTATTATAGTAGTTATATTCCTGTACATAGGAGGCAGTATTATAGTAGTTATATCCTTGTACATAGGAGCAGTATTATAGTAGTTATATTCTTGTACATAGGAGGCAGTATTATAGTAGTTATATTCTTGTACATAGGAGCAGTATTATAGTAGTTATATTCTTGTACATAGGAGCAGTATTATAGTAGTTATATTCTTGTACATAGGAGGCAGTATTATGGTAGTTATATTCTTGTACATAGGAGGCAGTATTATAGTAGTTATATCCTTGTACATAGGAGCAGTATTATAGTAGTTATAATCTTGTACATAGGAGCAGTATTATAGTAGTTATATCCTTGTACATAGGAGCAGTATTATAGTAGTTATAATCTTGTACATAGGAGCAGTATTATAGTAGTTATATTCTTGTACATAGGAGCAGTATTATAGTAGTTATATTCTTGTACATAGGAGCAGTATTATAGTAGTTATATCCTTGTACATAGGAGGGAGTATTATAGTAGTTATATTCTTTTTTTTTTTTTTTATTCTTTATTTATATGTTTCAAAAGTATTACAAAGCTTGCGACATGTTACATCACATATCACAAATATGCATAGCCGAAACCCGTCCAGTATACTAATACAGGTGACACACAGGTATCCTGACAATATAGTCTTAATATACATTGCCGACGGCAATCATGAAAGCAACCAAACAAAATAATAAAGGACATGGCGGACAAATAGAGACTATACTCCAAAAGTAGCTAATCTTGAAGAACACCTATCAAGACCTGAGAACAGTAATCAGACCGACAAAAAGGAAAAGACACACCACATACGGAAAAAAGGGGGGGAGGGGAACACACCAACGAAGGGAGACTGCATAGACCAAACAAGCATAAAGGACAGCTCAGGTAAGTAACGACTTGTACTCCGCTGAATCTTGGAAGGTGAACCAAGGGGTCCAAGACGTAACAAAGGTCTTATTGTTGCACCTCAAGGATGTCGTGAGTTCCTCCATTCTCCGGATCTCCTCCACTTTTTGAATCCACATTCCAACGGAAGGTGGAACAGGGGATTTCCACTTCACCGGGACGCAAGACCTAGCCGCAATGACCGTATGTCGCAAACAGGAGCGTCTGAGTAAGCTCATGGGCAAATCCGAATGGAGCAGTAAGAAAAAAACAGGCGAATTCGGAATGTTGAAAGGGAAAATGGAAGATAAAGCCCTATGAATTGAGTCCCAGAAGGGCCTAATTTTGTCATATTGCCAGAAAATATGTAGAAGCGAACCCTGAGACGATGCACAACGCCAGCACAGAGGGGACGCTGTCGGAAACATCCTTTGGAGACGTGTCGGAACATAGTACCACCGTGACAGAATTTTGTAACTAGCCTCTTGATATTTACTGGCAATGGAAGACTTATGAGCTAATTGGAAGATTCTAAGCCATTGGTCAGAGGAGATATCCAGCTGCAGATCCTGAGTCCACTTGTGTACGTAAGAAGGGCAGAAATCCTTGTCAGGCAGTACCAGTGTCTTGTATACCTCAGCGAGAGAGTGGCGATAGACACCTGAACCTATGCATATTTTTTCAAAGGGAGTGAGGGCTCTATCAAAATCCGGAGAAGATGGAATAGAAGAAAGGAAATGATGCAGTTGCATAGCTCTCCATGGACCGAAAGAACATGGCTCGGATTGCTCCAGCAGTTCGGTGTGAGTAAGCCACCGTCCCGTTTTCCTAAAGAAAGGCGCCCGACACTTCCCACTCCGTCTCCACTGCACAAAAGGGCCTCCCGAAATACTTGCCGGAAAGTCCGGGTGCCCCAAAATTGGGAACAATGGGGATGGCGTAGGCGATATCGCAGGAATGCTTCGGTATTTACTAAATTGGAGTAGAGTAGGGCCTATGATAGGGTGTGAGGAAATTTCAGTCGGGGTCTTCCTGTCCACCCATGGTAGTAAAGCCAACGGGGTACGGGAAGAGAGTTGCTCAATAGAGATCCATTGTTTAAAAGGGACGTGTCGGCACCAGTCTAATACACGCTGAAACATGGAGGCAGCATAATATTTCCTTAAGTCCGGTATCCCCAAACCCCCCCTGTCCTTCGGGACATGCAGCAAGGATCTAGACATCCTTGGACATCTTCCCGCCCAAATAAATTTGAAGAGGTCACGGTGAACAGAATTGAAAAAACTAGCTGGTAACTGGATAGGAAGGGTTTGGAATAAGTATAACAGGCGTGGGAGGATATTCATTTTGAATATAGCGCACCTACCAAACCAGGTATACAGGCCTTTGGACCATCTCTTTAGGTCCACCCTAATCCGACTCAGTAGGGGAATAAAGTTCCTAGAAAACACTTCCTTCAGATCCTTGGGGATCATCGTGCCCAGGTACTTGATGGCATCTTTCGTCCACCTGAAAGGTAAGGAGCCCGCCAGATCCGCCTCAAGGGAATTTGGAATGGAAACATTAAGGGCCTCAGATTTTTGTAAGTTAATTTTCAAATTTGAGAAGTTATGGAACTTCTGAAATTCCGTTATAAGGTTGGGGAGGGTGATCCTGGGGTTTGTAATCATAAACAACAAATCATCAGCGTAGGCTGCTATCTTAAACTCCTGATTCCCCACCACCAGACCCGAAATGTCAGGGTTTTTCCTTATCGATCTCAGAAGGGGCTCCAAAGTCAGGATGAAAATTAAGGGTGATAAAGGGCAACCCTGACGGGTGCCATTCCTAATTTCAAAGGGAGGCGAGAGCACTCCATTCACTTTCGTGGACGCTGAGGGGAAGGAGTAGAGAGAACTTATCCATGATAACAGAGGACCTTCGATACCCACATGGCTAAGTACTGCAAATAACCAAGGCCAACCCACCCTGTCAAACGCCTTTTCGGCGTCAGTAGATAAAAGACACAGGGGGGAGCGTTGTAGTTTGGCACAATGAATCAAGTTCAGCACTTTCGTGGTATTGTCTCTCGCCTCCCTTGAAGGGACAAATCCAACTTGATCAGTATGTATGAGATCAGATAGGAAGGGGGATAAACGTGTGGCCAAAATTTTTGCAAACAACCTAATGTCCACGTTAAGCAGAGATATGGGACGGTAACTAGCACAGGCGGTCGGGTCCTTACCTTCCTTGTGGATCACAGTAATGTGAGCGTGTAACATATCCCTAGGGAGGGGAGTACCAGAACTCACACAGTTCAGGGCGTTAGCAAGAGGTGTTTGAAGAAGGGAGAGATATCTCTTATAGTATGAGGCCGGAAGCCCGTCAGGACCCGGCGCCTTACTAGGTTGCATCGACTTTAGGGCTACACCTATCTCCTCAGTAGTAATTTGGCCATTCAGACCCTCAAGGGCCTCACTCGGTAGTTTAGGTAAACCTGAAGCTGACAGGTATGTACTCATGACTGAGTCCAATGACAAACCAGCTTGGGTAGACTGCGGTAAGTTATAAAGGTCTCGATAGAAGTGGGCAAAAGCCTCCGTTATGGAATCGGGGTTACCCAGAGCGTGACCTCTAGGAGGAGTGATACGGGGAATGTAATTCCTAGCTCTCTGTTCCCTCAATGATCTGGCCAGTAGCCTGCCACATTTATTACCATACTCGAAGAAATGCCTCCTACCCTTGGATAAAAGAAAATTTGTATGGGTGTCTAACTTATCCTTGAGTTTACACCTAGCTAGTACAAGAGCTGAACGAGCCGATTGCGCATGAGAGCGTTTATGCAACTGCTCCAAATCTGAAATCTCCTTCAGGATTTGAGAGATTTCCAGTGCCCTTTCCTTCTTACGCCGAGCTCCATGTCTGATGAACTCCCCTCTAATCACACACTTATGGGCAGCCCACACCGTCAAAGGAGAGGTATCATTAACCTGGTTTTCCTCAAAATAGCGTGAGAGAGCTAGGTCAATGTCTTGCGAGATTACCAGATCCTGCATTAACGACTCATTAAGACGCCACTGCCAAGATCTAGCCGTCGGAAGAGGAGATTTCAAGGAGACATGCAGCATGGCGTGGTCAGAGAAAGTAATAGGGTCAATGGAGGAGGAAGCTACTAGTGGAACAGCCGAGTGTCTAATTAGAAAGTAATCCAATCTAGAATACACATCTCTAGGGGCCGAGTAGAACGTATAATCTCTGGTTTCCGGATGGACTGTACGCCAAACGTCTATCAACTGGTGAGTATGGAGAAGGCTCCTGATACGGCGGATATAGGAATAGGCCAAGTGAGAGGAACCCTTCGATACATCCACAAGTGGATCCAGTGCGACATTTAGATCTCCTCCGACCAATAGAGTGCCTTCAGCAAAATCATCTAATTTAGATAAAATTCTAGTTAGGGCTCTCAGTTGTTTTGTGTTAGGAAGGTATATGTTAGCCAAAGTGTACACCTGGCCACCTAGTTTACCTTTGACAAACAGAAACCTACCGGTATCATCCGAGCTCGAATCTAGAAATTCCCAGGGAGTAGATCTGGCAATAAGGATACTCACACCCCTAGATTTGGATAAGTCGTAGCAGCTGTGGTAGGCATCCGGGTATCTGGGGGAACCAAATTTCGGCATAGAGTCCTTGCGAAAGTGGGTCTCCTGAATGAAGGCAATCTGCACCTTTTTACACCATAAGAGCCGGAGAATGGAGGAACGCTTCTCAGGCGTATTCAGCCCATTGGCATTGATGGATGCGAAGGTGAGTTCAGACATGACCAAAGACTGTGGAAAACAAAAAAAAAAATAAGGGAGAAAACAATCGGGAGGGGGGGGGGGGGAGAAAAAGACGAGACAGGAAACAAAAGGCCAGACAAACCACACTAACAGACCAGTTCAACAGATATCAATACGCCCAAAAAAAAAAAAAGGAAGGCGAGCAATCAGAACTGGCTAGCCCAGTTCAGACCAAACTAATAAGAACCAATACAGTGGAAAGTGGTATCCACTATGCGACTCTTGGAAAGCCCAAAAACAAATGAGCGAGCCAAGACTCACGGACCTAGTGGGGGTTAAGCAGAGCAGACTATGAGGCTACCCTTTCCCCAGGCCCAGAATCTGTTTTTAAACATTCTGATGCAAAGAACAGCAATTATAAAGGAATCGGGAGGAGACACAGGAAGACAGTGAGAGCAAAGATAAAACACGCTGTCCTCTGTGTCTGCTCCCCAACTAGAACAGTTCCAGGTACAGTAGAACTTATAAGAGGGGTAAGGCTCCATCCCCTATCAACAGGAACAACTCGTCAAGAAGAACAATCCCCTATCCTGGGGAGTGCGGGACCTGAGGTCGGATTCTTTGGGAGCCATTATTCAGGCGTGGCAGGGAGCTAGTTGTTGGGGTCAGGAAAATCGGCACATCAAGCCAGTCCGGTAGAGCGATAGGCGGACTGTCCAGGAACTGGCTAAGCTCACCCGCCTGATCTGGAGAATGTAGAGCAAAAGTGGCACCATTTCTGCGAATTATCAGGTGAAACGGGTGACCCCATCGGTAGGTGGCTCCAGAGGTGGTGACGACTTGCAGAAGAGGTTTCAAAGTGCGCCTCATGAACAGGGTCCTTCTGGACACGTCCGGTAAGATTTGAATCTGTGCGCCGTAGAAGGAGACTGGACCCCGTCTCCAAGCTCTCTGAATGAGTTCCTCCTTTTCCCTGAAGAAGTGAACTCTGCATAAGACATCACGTGGAGCAGAATTTTCTGAACGTCTGGGTCCCTGGACCCTGTGCACTCTGTCCAGCTCAATTTCAGACTCCTCAGGTCTGTCTAAGAGAGAGTTGAAGATAGCGGTCACCGCGTTCCGTAAATCCATAGCTTTGATATCCTCAGGGATCCCGCGGATCTTGACATTATTTCGTCGACCCCTGTTCTCCTGGTCATCTAACTGTAACAGCAGGTGCCTGTTTAATGCCTGTTGGGAGGCGACAGACGATTCCACGGCAGTGAGGCGGGCATCCAGCTCGGCCGAGAATTGATTCTGCGAAGTCACTTTAGTGGAAACAGCCAATAGGTCAGTTTTGACTTCAGCTATAGCCTGGTCATGTTTGGCTTCTACCCTCTGTAAGATCACCTCCAAATCCGACTTAGTTGGGAGCATACTGAGGAGAGACCAAATGTCCTTCAGCCTAGGCCGCTTTGCCCTCCTACCTTGAGATGAGGAGGAGGATGATGAAGCGTCAGACAAATCTGAGGTGTCTGGAGGGTGGAAAATGGCAGGAGTAGAGGAGAGGTCCACAGAGAGAGCCTGTGAAGGCTGTACATCCCTCGTTGCGGCCTGCGCGCCATTTTGGGCCTCCTGATTAGGTACACGAGAGTCCCGTATGGAATTGCATCCCCCTAGCTGCATGGAAGAGGGTTCGGGGAGTATAGGGCGACTAGGCATCGGAGACTGTGCCTGCAGTTCGACGGCGGCTGGTGTAGGTGTAGCGTCACCACACGTCTCACTCACCGGAGTAAGCTTGGGGGATGCGCCGGAGTTCATGGGCCCGGTGTCAGGCGCTGAGGGTTGCAGGAGCGGATCACTGCCAGTAAGAGGCACCGGGGCCTGCTGCAGTGAGGCCTGCGTAGGAGAGTCCCGAGAACCATCTCGAACGGCCGTAGCGGGGGTAGCCCCCATCCCTGGCGTACCTTCCGCCGCCATCTTGGACCATGAGGCCGCCTGGACATAGGACCTCTTGCCCAGCAAGTATGAGGGATCCGATGTGGCCGCCGATATCACTGGCCAGTCCGAAGAAGAGGAGAGCGGCGTTGAGGGGATCACTCCCGTCTGGACGAAACAAACACCCGTTCGAGCAGCGGGAGGGGCCTGCAGCGTCTCGGCGCCCTCCACCGGCGCCATCTTTGAGGGTTCCGGAACGGGAGCTGGCGTGACGGAGAAGAACCTCGCGATATGGGGTTCTGAGGCAATGTAAGTGGACCCGCGACGACCCGATCGTCTGACCATCCTGTGCGAGTCAGTCAGAGTCCAATTGCTGCCCTTAATATCGTTTAGAAGGGCCTGGGATCCGGGAGCTCTGAAAGGTGCGTCTTCACGGCTGCATGCTCAGGCCACGCCCCAGTAGTTATATTCTTGTACATAGGAGCAGTATTATAGTAGTTGTATTCTTGTACATAGGAGGCAGTATTATAGTAGTTATATTCTTGTACATAGGAGCAGTATTACAGTAGTTGTATTCTTGTACATAGGAGGCAGTATTATAGTAGGTATATTCTTGTACATAGGAGCAGTATTATAGTAGTTATATTCTTGTACATAGGAGCAGTATTATAGTAGTTATATTCTTGTACATAGGAGGCAGTATTATAGTAGTTATATTCTTGTACATAGGAGCAGTATTATAGTAGTTATATTCTTGTACATAGGAGCAGTATTATAGTAGTTATATTCTTGTACATAGGAGCAGTATTATAGTAGTTATATTCTTGTACATAGGAGGCAGTATTATAGCAGTTATATTCTTGTACATAGGAGCAGTATTATAGTAGTTATATTCTTGTACATAGGAGGCAGTATTGTAGCAGTTATATTCTTGTACATAGGAGCAGTATTATAGTAGTTATATTCTTGTACATAGGAGCAGTATTATAGTAGTTATATTCTTGTACATAGGAGGCAGTATTATAGTAGTTATATTCTTGTACATAGGAGGCAGTATTATAGTAGTTATATTCGTGTACATAGGAGGCAGTATTATAGTAGTTATATTCTTGTACATAGGAGCAGTATTATAGTAGTTATATTCTTGTACATAGGGGGCAGTATTATAGTAGTTATATTCTTGCATATAGGAGCAGTATTATAGTAGTTATATTCTTGTACATAGGAGGCAGTATTATAGTAGTTGTATTCTTGTACATAGGAGGCAGTATTATAGTAGGTATATTCTTGTACATAGGAGCAGTATTATAGTAGTTATATTCTTGTACATAGGAGCAGTATTATAGTAGTTATATTCTTGTACATAGGAGCAGTATTATAGTAGTTATATTCTTGTACATAGGAGCAGTATTATAGTAGTTATATTCTTGTACATAGGAGCAGTAATATAGTAGTTATATTTTTATACATAGGAGCAGTATTATAGTAGTTATATTCCTGTACATAGGAGCAGTATTATAGTAGTTATATTCTTGTACATAGGAGCAGTATTATAGTAGTTATATTATTGTACATAGGAGCAGTATTATAGTAGTTATATTCTTGTACATAGGAGCAGTATTATAGTAGTTATATTATTGTACATAGGAGCAGTATTATAGTAGTTATATTCTTGTACATAGGAGGCAGTATTATAGTAGTTATATTCCTGTACATAGGAGCAGTATTATAGTAGGTATATTCTTGTACATAGGGGGCAGTATTATAGTAGTTATATTCTTGTACATAGGAGCAGTATTATAGTAGTTATATTGTTGTACATAGGAGCAGTATTATAGTAGTTATATCCCTGTACATAGGAGCAGTATTATAGTAGTTATATTATTGTACATAGGAGCAGTATTATAGTAGTTATATTCTTGTACATAGGAGCAGTATTATAGTAGTTATATTCTTGTACATAGGAGCAGTATTATAGTAGTTATATTCTTGTACATAGGAGGCAGTATTATAGTAGTTATATTCTTGTATATAGGAGGCAGTATTATAGCAGTTATATTCTTGTATATAGGAGCAGTATTATAGCAGTTATATTCTTGTATATAGGAGGCAGTATTATAGCAGTTATATTCTTGTATATAGGAGCAGTATTATAGCAGTTATATTCTTTACCAATGTTCTTTTTATTCAAAAGGAATATACTCAACAGGGTACATTGAAATACATCAACAGTCATAAGCCTGAGTGATACATTCAGGGCGCACAAATTACATGAGATGACATAGACTTCTATTAGCAGCTCACTGAGGTGTTTTTTTATTTTTATTATATAAATATTTTTATTTTCATTTTCAGTATAAAAAAAGATAAGCAGTAAAGAAACAAAAAAATATACACAAACAATAAGTATTACATGATTATCGTTAATAACATCGGATTTCTATCCTTATCGTTATTTCGTTTCACATAAAAAAAATATATATAAAGAAGATATATAACCCCCCCCCCCCCCCCCCCTAGGTTGTCTTAGGTGTTTCCAGAAAAAATGTATTTCATGATCTCATATCGGGGATTTCAGTCGTCCTTCATTCGTTTATTTATTAGTTCGGCACTTTTTAACTCTTCCTTCCGCTCTCATTTTCCCCCCTTTTTCCTTCTGTCTATTTGCTTTCCCTTTTACTTTCATTTTATCTTGCAGGCATATTCATATCTCTGCACCTTCTCACATAGATTCTTCCAGTCTTCAACATTTGGTGGTCTATCCGCCCCCCACTCTCTGGCCACTACAACCCGCGCCAACATTAATCCTTTTTCCCCATTTCATTTCACTTTTTCTTTCCAGGCCAATTTCTCTAATGCATCCAAGCACAGCTATCGCGATCTCCAGTGGCGCCGTGCTACCAGTTGCTCTTGAAATACTTGGGTCCAGTAGACCTGTATAAGAGGACAATACCAGATCAAATGGGTAAAATCCGCGTTATCCGTTCTCCATTTCCAGCATCTAGAGTCCTTTGTTTTATACAGCCTGCTCAACACCCAAGGAGTTATATAGGTGCGATGGAGAATAAAAAACGGTATCAGCCGGAAATGGCTCGATATAGTGCTCCTTTTTATACTTTTATAAATACATCTCCAGTCTAAAATATTAGGCTCCACTTCTAGTGCCCATTTGCTTTCACTTTTAAATTTAATCACCCCCCAACCCCCTCTTTATATTTTTATATATCTGTGAAATTGATATTTTAGTAGCGTTACTGTGATAGCAGAATTCTGCAAATTCTGCGTGTTTAGTGATTAAATATTCTTTATTCTCGGTTGAGTCAAATGCATGCTTTAATCGAAGATTTCTAAACCGTGTGAGGGGTCTAGCTCTATACTAAGCCCCATTTCCTCTAATGTCTTAAGCTTTAATTTAGCCTCAATCTGTGAAACAAACTTAATACAATTTTTTCCCAAAATACATAGTCATCCAACCTCTGAAACTCACCTAAATTTATATTTCCCCAAATAGGGGTAATCCTTAATGAGTGATTTATACCCAGTAACCCATATTAGGTGCATCATATTACTAATTGGGCGCTTCCTGCCCTTTATTTTTATGATCCCAGTTTCTAAGAAACTAAAGATGTTATATTGGAGACTTTCGAACTCGCCCACTAAATAACAACGCAATCTGTCGTCCTCCTTCATTAACCACTGTAGCTGGGATGCATAATAGTAGCCTCAAAGCAAGGGACGGATAAGCCACCATCTTCTTCATCTAACCACAAATATATTTTTTTCAACCTTACCCTTTTTCTCCCCCATATGAGATCATTGATCAATCCTTCCAATGCATTAAAAAAATGGTCCCCTATCCACAGGGGGCAAAAAGATACAACGTACAGAGGTAGCAGGACCATCTTAATAATAGCAATTCGATCAGCCTGCCGCATCAATAGTTTTTGGCAGGTACTTATTTTATTTTTAACCCTTTTAAGCAGAGGGGAGATATTGAGTTCTGCATACTCCTGAATCCTCGAGCAAATTTTTTTTCCGAGATATTCAAATGATTCTGTGGATTTCAGTATTTTAACATTTATATCCTTTCGCGTTATTTCATATCCGATTGGAAGCAGCACCGATTTTGTCCAATTCACCCTAAAACCAGAGATTTGTCCAAACTGGTCCACTATCTCCATCAGGTAGGGCACTATTGACACCCCCCCTTCTAGAAAGAACAGAACGTCATCCGCGTATAGACATATTTTGTCTGATGCACCCCTTCCCCCAAACCCCCTAATTTTATCATCTGCGCGGACCTTGCAGGCCAGGGGTTCGACAAATATAGCGAACAATAATGGGGAGAGTGGGCATCCCTGCCTGGTACCTCTTTGTAATATTACTGACTCGGTTGTCACACCATTGATTTTTATCCTCACTTCCGAATGGCGGTATAGCAATTGTACCCATCTGATGAATTTCTCCCCCAAGTTCAATTCATACATTATTTTCCAGAGGTATGCCCACTCCACCCTGTCGAACGCTTTTTCCGCGTCCAAGGACAGGATGGAGTGGGCCCCCTCCCCGCTCATCTGGATATTCAGCAGAGCCCGTTGAATATTTGTTTGGGCTTGACGTTTTGGTACAAACCCTGATTGGTCTGGGTGAATTATTTTTTCTATGACTCTTTTTAGGCGGTTTGCTAATAGTTTGGCGCATATTTTAAAATCGGTGTTGAGAAGAAAGATGGGGCGATATGAATCCACCTTAATCTCATCCTTCCCCTTTTTCCCTATCAAAATTATTACAGCCTCCAATAGAGAAGCGGGGAGTTCACCCCTATCCATTGATTCGTTAAGGACCTGCAGGAGGACTGGGAGAATAGCCTCTCCATATCTTCTGTATATCTCGAAGGGGAGACCATCCAACCCGGGTGTAGAGTTGCCCTGAATGGATTTCACAGTATCCCGTAATTCCTCCAGTTTAATAGGACTGTTCAACAATTCCCTATCCTCCTCAAAAAGTCTAGGGAGCGGTACACCCTCCAGAAAGAGTCCTATGTCTCCACCACCCCCTACTCCCTCCGAGGAGTAGAGGTCCTTATAGTATTTAACAAATTCTTGCTCAATTTCTCCCTGGTTGGATGTCATCCCCCCATCTCTCCTCTCAACACTCTTAATTCTACTGCCCTCCTTTTGACTCTGTATAAGTGTGGACAGCAGTCTCCCTGGTTTTCCTAGACTCCCTAAAATAACGTGCCCCCTCAAAAAACACTTTTTGTTGTGCCTTATCCGCCAGATAATTTTTTTATGTAATTTTGGCCTCTTCTAACTGACCCACCATTTCAGGGAGGTTATTTACCAGGAGTTCCTCCTCTATTTCCTTTATTTTGTCTCCCAGCTCTCTCTCCTTTTTAGCAAATTCACATTTTAGCCCCCTAATTTTGCCAACAAGGATACCACGTAGGTATGCTTTGAATGCATCCCATACGTACCCTATTTGCGTAGATCCTAAGTTAATTCGCCAATACTCCTCAATATCTGCGCTAATGCCTTCATCCTTATTAATTAAGTTCCACCAGTGCGGGTTTAACCGAAACTCTCGGCTTTTTGGCATAGAGTTTTTTTTTATGTAAGGCTAATAGGGGAGTGATCTGAGATACTATTAGCCTCATACCTCATACTTAATATCTGATCTATCAATTCCGGGCTAGCTAGTGCCAGATCTATTCTTGACATTATTTTGCTTCCGCGGCTAAAACATGAGAACGCTCGCTTATTATCATAGAGGTACCTCCACACATCTATTTATAACAATTCCTGAGATATTCTTTTAAGAAGTGTTTGTTGACTTGTATCATATTTATCATTTGAAATCGCTGAGAATCTATCTCACTTACGGTTCATAACATTGTTGAAATCTCCCATTATTAGTATGGGGCATTTACCTCTGGAGTCTGCAAACTCAACCAGGCGATGGATAACATATAAGGAAAATGGCGGGGGTATATAAACAAAAGCCAAAATGCAAACTATACCATTCCACTGGCAATGAAGGAATACATATCTACCCCTATCATCTATCTTCTGATCAAGTGGGAGGTAGTCTACTTTATGATGGATATATACGCTGACTCCACATGAGTAGGTAGAAAAACATGAATGATACTGGTACTTAGCCCATTTCTTCATAAGTAAATTTATCTTATCCTTTATATTATGTGTCTCCATTAATCCCACGATAGCCGGAAGATGTGGAAGATGTCTAGTAACAATATCAAAGACCATAACCCTCTTAACCTTATCTCCTAGTCCACGTACATTCCATGTCATAATCCTACTCATGTGGGCCTCCCACCTGCTTTTTCATATGTTTCGTCCCTGCTAGACCCACCAAGACAACCATCCCAGCCGTTTCCCACCCTTCTCCCCCTCCCTTGCCCCCCAACTGGTTGGCGGAAATCAAACATTTCCCCCACCTCTTACACTCCGCCCATTCCCTCCCCTTCACCTCCCCTTCTCGTACATTCCAGTACAAATCGTAATCCTATTCCCTTGGCATCCAACCACTCCACTGTTTCCTCTGGGGAGCCAAAAAACTAACTTGGTCATGATATATTACGCGCAGCTTAGTGGGGTATATCAGGGAGTATTGTATCTGGGCAACGGCTAGCCTATTCTTCACTTCTCTAAACTCGTGTCATTTTAACTGTGTTGCTCTGGAATAATCTGGATATATCTCTATATTATTTCCATTATACTCTATTGTGTGTATTTTCCTTTTGGTTCTCATTATTGCATCTCTATCCTTAGAGCTTAATATTTTTGCTATGATTGCCCTTTTGGAGGAGGTCTCCCCGGGATCCTATGGGCTCTGTCAACTAAGAACCATTGGGATAGAACCTCTTTGTTAAAGCTGTCCTGCAACCACTGCTGGATAAACCCCGTTATATCCTCTCCTTCCACTCCCTCTTGGAATTCCACTAGTCTGATATTTGATCTGCGGGACATATCCTCCTGTAACGGCACCGTTTCAGCAGACAAGGGGTTAAAATCCGTTTAGGCGATATGCCCCTTTCCGAGAGACAGGCACAGCTACTGCAGAACACCAACCTCCCGAACTGGATACAAAATAGCACTCCAAACTGGAACCTCGCGAATAGCTGTCAGTCAGACGAACAGGAAAAGCGTATCCGTCAGCTTACACTCCTGGCAATCAGTCTCCAACAGCATACAGGGAATCCCCCCAATAACGAGACAAGGCTCCGTCTTGAGGGTCAAGCAGTGATCTGACGTGCTGGCACACCCAGCCTGGTTTTTATTACAGTTTTTCAAATACAGAACAGATACAACACATCCCCACAATGCATCATGGTTTCCTCCGCTCTGTCCCGGAGACGACCGAAGACAATCCAATTATCTCTCAGGACAAAGGGGAGATCACCAATACACATGTGGAGACAACAGGACAGACATCACCACCCAAACACACAATGGCACACCCCCACAGCAAACACAGACATTTAACATATCCCCAGATAGCTCAAGTCTGAGTGCATATCATTAGGTGAATGGCACTCAGACCACACGAATACAATAATATTAGCTATCTGGGTGCCCTCACATAACATACAATGTAACCGAACGCATAATAACATAAAATACAATTCTACAGACAGATTTAAGCTGTGCGGCCGGTCTGTCTTCTCCTTTAAAGTTAGTATGGGCCATAATCCTGAGGCAAGAGGCTTTTAAACAGCCCTCTCCAAAACCCAGTGGCGAGGTTGGTTTCGCCACACCTCCATTGTGGTAATTCTCTCTAAAAGGATTTTTTTTTTTCCCCGTCTATGTCTTCTACTCTTTTTTTTTTCCCTTCCATATCCCTTTTCATTCCTCCAGAGGATATCTGCAAATCTTTAACCTTTTCCCTAACTTTATTCATCTCCTCCTCAATAAGGGAGAGATCCACCTGTGCTGATGCAATCTTCATAGTCAGCTCCTCCAAGCTATGGTTAGACCGTTGTACTGCCCCCAAGATTTCAACCAATTTCTTATCCACTGACTTTATGTCTTTCCTCCATACTTTCTCCACTACCTGTCCTCCTATCCACCCCACCACATTCATCTGAGGCATGTAAGTCACCGCCTTCCCTCTGACTTTCCATATTTCCCCGTAGTGCGCTCTTAATCTTTGGAGGAGATTTAAGGTATTTATCTAAGGCAGTTATTGTACTATTTCCCTTTCCTCCACCCGGCGAGGAGGTGCCAACAGATTTTCTGTTATATGATTTTGGAGGCATATCTGCACCACAAAAAAATGGGAAAAGGGTGCACACAAAAAAGGAGCAACACAATGAGGAGGGAAAGGCAGAGATCCCCGGGGGTTAATAAGGAAAGAAGCGGCAAATCAGTGGATCTTCTATACTAATCCAGATCAAGCTTCCCCGTTTACCAGTCCAGCACTACAATCAAAACACAACAAACAAAACAAATGAAAAAATAAAATAAAAAAAGGAAAGAGTCTCGTCCAGTCCTTTTCAGTCCAGTTCTTTCAATCACCAAACCAGTAGAGACGAGTACGTTTTCACTCCAACAGTAGAGAGCACTGTCCAGAGTCATTGATGTAATCATATAAATAGGTCCAGAGCTATAAACTGGCAATACCCCAGTCTTTCGATCTTGCAGTCTATTTCTTCTACCAGGCCAAGTAACCCCTCAGGTATAAACACCCTTTGCTTCCCCTTACTAAAGGACTACTTTGAGTATTTAGGGTAGTCACGTACCCCTAAGTTCACATTAAGGATCCCAGATAGTCCTGCGGTGCTGCTTGTCATTTAACCCCCTCTTTTCCACCTCGAGCCGCCAGCAGCTTTAACAACACCGAAGCTCACCACCAAGAGTATGTCCTACTGCAGGGACCCTTTTTCGCTACAGCTTCAGACCCCTAGGTGGACTTTGTGGTGTTCGGCACCTTCTGCTCAGCAGCAACCAGTTCACAAGTGCACTCAAGCAATAAAAACTGTAGGAAGGTACCTGCCGGTCATCCTTGTCCTGCCACCTAGCGGGGTCCCCTCGCGTCCGCAGCTTCGCACCTCTGGTAGGGGGGGGCAGCACCGCTCCTCTCGTAGTGGGGAAAGCAGAGAGCTCATGCTGTATCCAGTATGTGCCGACTTTGTAGGTCACTCACTACCGCTCCTGTCCGGGCGGGACCCCAGTCATCTCATTCCATGGTGCGGCTCCAGAGCGTCCCGGCAAACCATCAGCGGAGAGCAGCTCTTACTCAGACGCCACAGCCCGTAGTACACGAGGGGGGGGGGGGGAGCGCGGCACGGCAACGTCTTCACGTCATGCTGCTACGCCCCAGGTCGCTCACTGAGGTGCTTTAGTGTGTTACAATCTCATCTGAGACACCACAGATCAATTGTTGTAGGGTCTTAATAATAGTAGAATGATATGACATTAAATACATATGAACATAGACAACGACAGGGGAGGGGACAGACAACATAATGGGGAAGAATGGGGGGGGGGGTTGGTCTCCAATGGACACTTTGGAGTTCAGATAAGGTTACGAAACTGTTTCCAAGGCTTCCATATCTCTATGATTTTTTGTTGGGTGTCAGTTTCCCATGCAGCTAATTCTTCCAGTCTGTACAACTGGTCAGTGATGGGGGAGTATCTGATTTCCATTTTCAAGGGAATTAAAAGTCGTGCTCCTGTAAGCAGCATTGTAGGAAGGTTGCCTTTTTGAGGGGGTAAGAGATTGGTTTGGGCACCATAACAAGAGTAGTTTAGGGTCTAATCTGATTTGCTTCTGTGGGGCGCAGACCCGATTAATAGTAGATTCTATTTGGGACCAGAAGGGATGTATTTTGTGGCAGCTCCACCAAATGTGCGATAGCATGCCCGGCTCTGTACCACACCTCCAACACATCTCTGAGACGTTCGGGTTTAGCATATGTAGAAACACTGGCATCTTATACCACCTAGTTGTCTTGAATTGTTATACATTGCGAAAAGCCATGTGAGGTAGCTAAGATGACTGCTATTTCTGGTGCATAAAGTTTTACCGAGAGTTCCTTCTCCCAGGCATGTAAGTGGGGCATGGTCGGAGGTGTGGAAGAGAGCAGGAGCTTGTACATGTAAGACAAGGCCTTACGGGTCGGGAGCCTAGATCCTATCTTACCCTGTAGCCAAGTCGGAGGGTTGCTAGAGGTGGGAGGTAGTGTTATCTTACTAGTATCGTTACAGAAGCTTAACTCGTGGAGAAACAAAGCATTTCTTATTTGAGGTAACTCTAAGATGGAGGTCCAGTCTAGAGTCCCATCAGGACCTCTAATGCTTCCTACTGAGTGACCCCAAAGGGAAGCCCAATGCCTGAGTGGGCTAGCATGTCCTTATGTAGATAAGCTTGTAGCAAGGGTAGAGGGAGATTAGTATGAGGAAATCTTAGTTCTTTACTAGTGTACAGCTTGGACCACTCTGTCATCACCGCTTTCCACATAGGTGATATATTAGTGGTGTTGAACGAGCAGAGCCGGATACCCAATAAGGTAAGTTTTTCCCTATAAGTGAGAAGAGTGGTTTCAATTTGGGAGCACATTGAGTAAGTTGAGTCCTCTAGTCACTTGAGTGGTTTTTTGTAGTACAAGTGGATATCAGGGAGTCCGAAGCCCCCGAATCTTTTCTCCCTAGTAAGGGTCGAGTAGGCTATTCTGGCACTGCCGCTTTTCCATATAAAGGATGTAAACAATCTCTTTATATTGGTGATTGAGTTAGGTAGCCATATTAGGAGTGTTTGCAGGAGGTAGATAAATTTGGGGACGATGAACGTCTTTAGATAATTTTTCCTCCCCATCCAAGATATGAATGGTAGTTTCATCGTATGTAAATGTTGTCTTATCTCATTGAGTAGTGGAAGGTAGTTTGGGCTGAATAATTCATTTTAGTCGGCTGAGATATGAATGCCTAAGTATTGGATTGAGTGTGGGGCCCAGGAGAATGGGGTAGAGCGCTTTAACTCCTTAATAGTGTCCTGGGGGCAGGTGATATTAATGGCCTGGGATTTGCTATAATTGATTTTAAAATTGGAAAGGGAGCCGAACTCCTCAAATATGGACACAAGCTTGGGGAAGGAGGCTAGAGGGTTGGACGTCATGATAAGTAAATCATCTGCAAAATCCGCCGTGACATGAGTTTGGTTGCCTATATTGAGGCCCAGTATCTCAGGGTCCTGGCGTATCCTGCATAAGAGGATTTCCATAACCATGATGAACAGAGCTGGGGACAGGGGACATCCCTGCTTAGTGCCATTTGAGATCGAGAAGGATGGAGAGAGGGAGCCATTGACTTTGACCCTGGCAGAGGGGGCCGAGTAAAGAGTAAGAACTGCATTAACAAACTGAGGGGACAAGCCAAATTTCGACATGGCGATAGACATAAACTGCCAACTCACCCTGTCGAAGGCTTTTTCTGCATCTTTACTTAAAAGAAACAGAGGACGTGCTTTGGATCTGGCCCAGTTGATGAGGTGTAAGAGTCGTTTCGTGTTCTCGTTCCCCTGTCTGCCATGGACAAAGCCAACCTGCTCCCTGTTAATATCTGGGAGGACTTTTTGAAGGTGGAGGGCTAGAATATTTGCCCACCACTTAATAGCGGGATAGGGCGGTAATTTCCGCAAGAGGTTGGGTCTTTGTTCGGTTTTAGAATGATGGTAATGTGGGCTTCTAGTGCCTGGGGGGAAGAGAGCCTCCTGTCAGGAGATGGTTGCGTAGGTTTCTGAAATGTGGTACTAATATGTCTTTGAAAGTTTTATAATAGAGTATGGGGAAGCCATCTGGCCCAGGGTTTTTACCAGAGGGGATGGAGGAGAGGACTTTAAGTATTTCGGTGTCCAATACCGGAGCCGTCAAGGACGCTGAGCTGTCCCCGGCAACAACTGGGAGTGCAATGAGCAGGACCATGGTACAATGCAGTGGGTCAGGATAGATATGTGTATAAGTTTATAGTTTGTTCGTGACGCCAATTGCAGCTTGCGCAGGTACTGTAGCAGGGCCCTTCAAGATGTTATAACGCACGTACCAGGTGAGATAATGTCTCTGTGTAGTGTCAACGGTGTCTCCTACCTGGGTACGGCTGGACTCCTGGATCCTGGCTCACTTGCAATAAATAAGTGTTGTTAGTAGGAGTAATTGAGGAATGAATGAGATCCAGACTTGGAGTACAATGCAACTTGTCTTTACTGGAGGGATGGCAACAGAAATCCATATGAGTTACAGCTTTAGTCTTGGGTCCCAGCAGGTATTGGCAATATGGGGCAGGAATCTATATATATTCTGCTTCTTGTCATATGCCTAGTGAATCTGGCAGGTATCTATCTTCTGCTCTGTCTGTCTTCTGCTTGGTATGGGCCTGACTGGCTGAGGAGGAATTTGGCTTCTCCTGGACCCTGGATAAGTACTCACAGGACTGCTTGCAGGGTTTGGTTTCTTCCTGGAGATCTGTAGTTCTGTCGGTGTTGCTTGCTTGTCACCAGCTGAGGTAGATGACTCAGGCTGGGAAGATGGATCCTTAGCCTCAGCCGAGGCTGGATCCTAGGTTGGGATCCCTGTAACTGGGAGCTCCTACTAACACAGCCTTTCAGGGGGGCTGGTACACTAACTAGAACTTTCTTTCCTCCCCACGAGGCAGGAAGTGGGAACATTCCACACCTCCTCAAAGAGGGGGGGGGGGGAGCTAGATTGGAATGTACTATTCCAGTCTAGATATGCTAAACTGAACTAAACACATTGGTGCCACCTGCTGGTGAACATGAAAATCACAGCAAATTTATGAAACAGGCATAGAAAGTATATATACAGGGAAATGCAATGTTACACAAGATGACAATAAATATACACCTGACATGTTGTAGCAGGGAAATAGAGTTTTAGTAACATACTCTGGGATGTTACAGGAGCGACATCCCGTGCAATAACTTTTCCGTAGTCCCCTGAACGTCAGGCATGGACTTCTGGTCAGAGGAGGAAAGGTTATATAGCTGAGCATAGAAGTCGCAGAAAGTTTTGACTATATCCGGAGTTGATTTGAGTTGTGTTCCCTCCGCGTTTTTGATGCAGGAGATATGGGATGCTGCTTGCTGTTTTTTGGCAAGGGCTGACATCAGCCTGTTTCCCCTGTTGCCGTAGGCATACATCCGAAACCTTGAACGGAAGAGTAGTTTGGCTGAGTTGATGTTCAGTAGATTTTTCAAGTTGGAGCGAGCTGTAGTCAGCTCTGCAAGTGTGGCCTGGGCTTGGCTCTGTTTGTGTGAGAGTTCTAGACTGGCGATTTGTGAGAGAAGTGTGTTGATTGTGCGTTGTTTTTTGACATGGGCGCCTAGTGCTATCAGACCTCCCCTAATCTTAGCCTTATGAGCTTCCCAGATAATAGAAGGGGGGGGGGGGGGATGAACCTGATCCATTAATGCTAAAGAATTCCATTAAAGCAGCAGCTATTTCAGTTTTATGGGTTTTATCGGCAATGAGGGTCTCATTGAGTCGCCAGGTGCGTTCTCTGGTGGGAGGATCGGACAAGTATATGTGGAGGAAAATAGGTGCATGATCGGAGAGGGTGATGTTTCCTATAGCTGCTTTAGAAACTCTCTGGAGATGGGTCCTGGACCAGAAGAGATAATCAGATGATTTTCCTATTTCATGACGTAAAGTCATGATTTTATTAAAGACACGGAGGCGAGTATTGCTATTCTCCTTCTTTACTCTGACCAATAGCAGCAAAGAAAAAATAAAAATATTGAAACATGTGATCAGCCCCTCCCCATAGTCCCCCTATAACAGGCCACACCGCCTGCAAAACCTCCTCTTTCTTTGTAAGTCCAAACCGAAAAAGTCCAACTGAACCGCCAACCAGGAACCGGAACCGTCCGGGAACAAAAGCGCCATCCATCCGGAAGCGAACAGGAACAACAGGAACAACGCTGAAGAATCTCCTGAAGCTGTCCACATCATACGATCGGCTGGAACCAAACTGCCGACCCTCCGAACCAGGACGTAGACCAAAGGACACCACGGAACTGACCGATCTCAACCTGAAAACAAGGTGAAAAACAGAACCATGATAGAAGCAAATTGGTGCATTGTATTCACAAACAATTGGTTGCGACAAACCTACTCAGGAAAAAACTCATAGAGTTAAAGCAATATGCAAATGACACACAATCAAAATCATTCCTATTTTAAAACCCACATAGGGAGGGAAAACATAGGGTGGGCAATACTCGCCTCCGTGTCTTTAATAAAATCATGACTTTACGTCATGAAATAGGAAAATCACCTGATTTTATTACAAGACCCAGAGGCTCGTATTGCAAATTCAAAGTTAAGATAAATTCTCAATAATTGACGAGAAAACGTGAGGACCTGGACGGAAGTAAAATTCCCTGAACGTGGAGACTCTGGACCAGTCCGCCAGTTTCAAAACGTCCTCCAGTCTGGCGCCAGAAACCGCCAAAGAGGTAGCAGATGCCCCCCTAGCGGAATGTGCCAAAAATATAGAAGTGTCTACGCCCGCAAGTTCCATGATCCACTTCATCCACCTAGCCAGCGTGGGAGTGGTCACCGGGGCAAAGGGACGAATGGTCGAAAGGAAAAGATGCGGGAACTCACGTGACCGATGCAGAGAGGTGCGAGCCTCATACTCCTTGAGGCAGGCCACTGGGCAAAGTGAAGATGAAGCCGGGAAAGCAGGATAAGCGACCGAACGTATGTGGGTCTTAGTCCTCCTCGAGATGTCAAAAGAGACCCCCTCCGGGGTGTACGAGCGTACATCATAGTCCAAAGCCCGGACGTCTGAAACCCGCTTGCAGGAAATCAGACAAAAGAGAGTGACGAGCTTCGCCGACAGTTGCCGAAGGGAAAGGTCCTTATTCTGAGGCCAAGAAGATAAAAAGGAAAGGACACAAGACACATCCCAAGTGGCAGAAAATCTAGGCCTAGGAGGACGAGACATCCGAGAACCGCGCAGGAGACGACATACTAAAGGATGTTGTCCTGCAGGGGTACCATCAAACCCTTGGTGAGAGGCAGAAATAGCCGACCTGAACAGGCTGATTGTGCGATAAGCCTTGCCCTGGTCAAACAAAGAAGATAGGAAATGCAAGATCTCCGTCACAGGTGCCGATACAGGATCCAAGTCCCTAGCCACGCACCAGCGAGCCCAAGATCCCCAGGCTGATCTGTAAGATCTTCTGGTGCCTGGGGCCCATGCATTTTCCAAAAGGACTCTAGCTGTTCCCGAAACTCCTGGGACCTCCCAGGGACCCCTGAAATCCGACATGCCAGCAGGCGCAGGGATCCGTCTAGGAGAAGAGGATGTAGTTGGCGATTCGGCCCTCGGAGGAGAGTCAGAGATGTCGGGAACAGGTACGGGATCTATCATCATCTCCAGAAGGTGGGGGAACCATGACTGGGAGTTCCAAAATGGGACCAGCAGCACCAGATCCGCCGAATAACGTCGCACTTGAATCAGGGTCCTGGGGATCAGCTAGAATAGAGGAAACGCGTAAAGCAGATCTCTGGACCAATCCTGCAGAAACGCGTCCACCGCTTCGGTTTCCGGGTCCGGGCGCCAACTGTAAAACCGTTGTAGTTGCGAGTTGAGACGGGAAGCAAACAGGTCGATGCAGCAAGGACCCCAAACTGACATTAAGGAACGGAACACCGTTGGATCTAACTGCCAGTCACTGGAATCGGAAAGATACCGAGAACTCCAATCCGCATGAATGTTCTGGACGCCAGGGAGATATTCCGCCAAAACAATCAACTCCTTGTCTAGACAGTAGTCCCAGAAATCCTTCGCCAAACGAGACAAGATGGTGGAACGGGTTCCGCCCATGCCACTGATGTACCTCACCGCTGACACATTGTCCATGCGTAGTTGGATGCAGGATCTGGCCGTGTCTCTCGTGAGGCTCTTGATCGCAAATGATCCAGCCAACAGTTCCAGCGCATTGATATGGAACCCTGCCTCGGCCTCTGACCAACCGCCTCCAGTCGTGATCCCCTCGCAGTGAGCTCCCCAGCCCGACAGGCTGGCATCCGAATCCACCACGAAATCCGGACGATGGCCGAAGATCACCTTGCCGTTCCAGGCCTTCAGATTGTGGATCTACCAGGATAGTTCCTCCTTGGTCTCCTCGTCCAGCGAGATCCAATCCGCATAGGAAGCTCCCGCCCGTAGGTGGGAGATCTTCAGGCGCTGCAGAGCCCGGTAGTGGAGCGGGGCTGGGAAAACCGCATGGATAGATGAGGCCAGCAGACCTATGATCCTGGCTAGTTGGTGTAAAGGGATCTGGGAAGACGACCTGGCTTTGCACAACTCCTTCCGTATGGACCGAACCTTGGCCGGAGGTAGGCTGAGCGTCCCTGCCGTGGAATCCACCAGAAACCCCAAGAACTCCATCTCGTGAGACGGGGTGAGGCAAGACCTCCTGATTGAGGAGGAAACCCAGATCCGACAGAAGATCCATTGTCCAGCGAAGATGATTCAGCAATACTGACCGATTCTGGGCCATGACCAGAATGTCGTCCAGATATACGATGAGACGAACTCCACGACTGCGTAGCCACGCCATAGCTGGGTGCATTAGCTTGGTGAAACACCAGGGAGCTGAAGATAGGCCAAATGGGAGGCACGTGAACCGCCAAATCCCGTCCTGCCAAGAGAAACATAGAAGGTTCCTGGACGCGTCCTCTACTGGGACAGTAAGATAAGCGTCCTTCAAGTCCAGCTTGACCATTCAATCGCCCATCTGTAGGAGGTCCCGAAGGAGATGGATGCCCTCCATTTTGAAATGGCGGTATCTGACAAATGCGTTGAGGGCGCATAAATTGATAACAGGCCGAAGTTGGCCCCCCTTTTTTGCCACTAGAAAAATATTGCTGATTATCAGGCCAGGGGACATCGGAGCCGGTTCTATGGCTCCTTTGCGGACAAGATCCGACAGTTCTGAGTCGACCAGTATGCGGTTTTCCGCTGAGAGTATTGCCGGGTGCGGAGGTGGAATGGATAGTGGGGAGGACGTCAGCTCGATACGGAAACCCCTGACTGTGGACAGGACCCATCGGTCTGAGGTGATGCGGGACCAAGCTGGAGAAAAAAGACGTAGCCTGCCCCCTACACAAGCCTTTAAAGAATTGAAACGAGTTGGTAGACTCACCGTAGGGACGTCTGGAAGAAGGATTTCCTCTATATCCTCTTGGACGCCAGGAGTTTCCTCGTGAAGGGAAGAACGATGACTGTTCTCGTCTGTGCTCCTGGAAGGAAGACCTCTGGGAGAAGGAGCCTCGGCCCGAACCACGGGACTGAAACTGGGCACGGCCGGACAGGCGGCCCCTGAAACTGCTGGCCCTGGTAGAGACCCTACCGTGAAAAACTCTCTTCATAGAGGTTTGGGCCTTGTCTAGGGCCGTGAAAGCCCCCACAAACCTCCCTAGGTCCTTAATGAAATGTTCTCCAAATAAAAGGCCCTGGGCCTCCTTGCCAGCCTCCGTAAGAGCCAGGTTTGACAATTTTGGCTCAATTTTGAAGAGGATGGCCTTTCGCCTCTCTATAGCCAAGGACGTATTCACGTTCCCTGCTATGCAAATGGCCCTCTGTACCCATTCGCGTATCTCTAGCGGATCAACCTGTTTGTTCTCAGCTTTTGCCACCTCTGCCAGGTCAAATAGCTTAGCTAGTGGGCCAAATATGTCCAGGAGTTTATCCTGGCAGGACCTTAGCGCCGACTCCAGACCCCTACGCGGGTTCCAACCGGATTTGGCGAGGAACTGCGTCATTTTGGGGTCGACCGCCAGAGTCTCGCATACCCTGTTAGGGATGACGGGTCTGGGGCACTCCGCCCTAAGCTTATTGCGAGCCTCTTTGGAAAGAGGACATCGCACTCTAGCCTCCAAATATTTGGAGACGTGCTCCAACGGTAACCACTCAGCCGAGCGGGGGTGGTGGAGCGAATCTGGGTCGAACAATGGTTCCCCAGAGGGATCCGTCAAAGGTGCAGGCATACCTTCTGCAGCAGACATTAGGGAGCTACACCCGGGTAGGGGGTTATCATCCATGACCCCTGATGGGTCCTCCTCTGCCTCCTCAAAGGCGTCATCAATAGCCTCCTCCTCGGATCCGATTTCAGAGTCGGAATCCAATTCCTGTAGTGCTCTAGCACTTTTCCAGTTGCGCGTGCGTTCTGCCCGACGCGTACAGGCTCTCTTGCGCGGACCAAGCGCGCCAACATTGGTGGAAACATCATCACCTTTATTTCTCTTTCTGGAGGCAGATGGCCCTGGCCCGGTGAGTGAGGACACCATGACGGGCTGCGGGGTTTGGGAGGTAGCGGGATGGGCAGCAAGGGCCTGGGCAATCGTTTGGGAAATGACCGAAGTCATAGATCCCATGGCAGCAGCAATGGCGCTAGACAGTGACGCCTGAAAATCAATAGATTGATCACAAGGGGTCAGAGCATGACCATCCTCCCCCGAAGGGGTTAATTCAAGTAGAGGAACATCCTCTTCTGCAGGGCCCTGGCCACAATGCACAGTCTTAGGCATGTTGACCTGCTGGCAGATATGGCTGACGAACTGCTGACTAATATATATAGTATATAACCCTGAACCAGCTCTGAGTTAATTATGCTGGTGTAGGGTTAATGTGCTGGTGCTGGGGGAGTGAGGGTTAATATGCTGGCAATGGGGATTTGCCCCAAGCCAGTAAGGGAGAAGAAACCTAAAAGAAAACAGAAAAAACCGAGCCGAGGGACGGACCGAGGCACAGGCAGCTCCGATCGGTACAGACGTAAAGCGGAAGCGCCCGAGATCTCGCGAGATCTCGGGCGCACCTGCAAGGATGAGAGAGAGAGCCGCCGCAGCCGCACGGAGGTAAGTGGCGGCGGGAAAAAGGGCCGTCCGACAAAAGGGGGGGGGGGACAGAAGAGGGCACGGAACGGCAGAACAAGGGGGAGATGCAAATGAAAAGCACCCCACAACAAGAGAGGGAGGCGCCGAAATAATCACCTGATAGCCAACAGGCTGAGAGCGAACAACCTAAAAAGAAAACAATCTACATCCACATAAATATATATACTCTAAGATAGCCTCAAAAGGGGGGAAAGCAAGTACAGATAAAAAACTGAAAACCCCAAAATAAAACCAAATCTATATGTGGGACACAATGACAGAAGCAATAAATCTGAATACTTATCTCTGCGGTCAGCAGCAAAGAAAGAGGAGGTTTTGCAGGCGGAGTGGCCTGTTATACTGGGACTAGGGGGAGGGGCTGGTCACATGTTTCAATATTTTTCTTTTATCTTTGCTGCTATTGGTCAGAGTAAAGAAGGAGAATAGCAATACGAGCCTCCGGGTCTTGTAATAAAATCTAGTCTCTGATAAGAGGCTTGTGCATGTGAATAAAAAGTGTAGTCTTTCTCCAGGGGATTTAGGGATCGCCAGATGTCAATGAAACCTAGTCTTTTTAGGTGTATTTTAAGCTTCCTCAATAATTTGTGGGATAAGGCTAAACGCTTAGATGAGGAATCTAACTCTGGTTCCAACGTGGCGTTAAAGTCTCCACCTAAAATTGTTATACCTTCCTGAAAAGAGGATAGATGCGTCAGGGACTGAACGAGCCAAGGAATCTGACCCCTGTTTGGGGATTGAGGTTGGCAAGGGTCACCAGGTTGTCAGCCATCGGGGTCCACTACAGTTGATAAGTGTTTGAAGGGAAGTAGTTTGTGAATAGCTATGCTAACCCCCCCCTACTAGCTGTAGCGTAAGTGCTATGGAATCAGTGTGGGAATCGTGTAGAGGGTAGTTTTGGTATCTTACCGGCCTTGAAGTGCGTTTCTTGTAAGTAGATAATAGAAGCTTTGTCTTTTTGGAGGAGTGAGAGTACCTGTGCCCTCTTGCAAGGCTCGTTCAGTCCCTTTACATTATCTGAAGCTACGACGACAGAAGCCATACTATACGTGTACAGTTAGACACACAGAGTATGATACTACTGCAAACAGACAGGATACAAACATTTTTGCCCATGTGAGATGGATCATTATGGATGTTCTGGAGTAGGCAGGAGTGAGAGAGAAAGCAATATAATGGTTAAACTCTACTCACAACAGGTTATGAGACGTATATCTAATTGCAGTGGTTGCTCCCGTCTTGTAGGGAGGATCTCTGACTGCAGGGGTCATACAATTAGAGGCAGCGCTTTGGTAAATAGGGGGGAGGTGGGGGGGAGTAATATGGACATTCCTGCCTGTAACGGCATACAAGAGAATGCTGCAAACTCTGAACGGAACCTCACGAATAGCTGCTAACAGACGAATAGAAAACGCACCCAAGCAGCTTACACTCCGAGCAATCAGTCTCTAACAGCATACAGTGAATCCCCCCAAAACGAGACGAGGCTCCGTGTTGCGGGTAAAGCAGTGGACAGCCAGAGCTGTGTGTTTATTGTTCTTATATACACATTCTTACACATTAGTACCACCCACAGTAACCACGTACAATACACTCAGACACTCCCACACAAAATCCTCCCCTCTGCCTGTGATACAATTACATAACTCCTATCAAACTGAACAGAACCCCCGCATTCAACTTATCCCCAGATGGCTTGGATCTGAGCGCTGAATATATCCGAACCACGCTCAGATGCCACAAACATAGTCAAATCGCCATGGGGTTTAAGTTTAGTATGGGCTGATGAGAGGGCCCATAATCCTGGGGCAAGAGGCTGGCAACCAGGCTTCTCCAGCACCCAGTGGTGCCTATTTGGGACGCATCATTATGGATACTCTGAAGTAGGCAAGGGAGAGAGAAGTAGCATTGTAATGGTTAAACTTACACATAAAACTCTCACTGACAGCAGGTTATAGGGCAAACATATCGAGTAACAATAACGCTCCCAGCGTACAGGAATGATTTCTGACTCTAAGTGTCCCGCGTCTGGAGGAAGCGCTCTGATGAGCAGGTTTCTGAATCAGGGAAAAGCCGATCCGAACCCTGAGTCCCAGGTCGACAGTAGCTGGCAGTCCTGTCTGAGCGCAGTAAGTACAAACCGGATTCCCAAAAAGTTGGGACACTATACAAATCGTGAATAAATACTGAATGCAATGATGTGGAGGCGCCAACTTCTAATATTTTATTCAGAATAGAACATAAATCACGGAACAAAAGTTTAAACTGAGAAAATGTACAATTTTAAGGGAAAAATATGTTGAATCAGAATTTCATGGTGTCAACAAATCCCCAAAAAGCTGGGACAAGGTCATTTTCACCGCTGTGTGGCATCTCCCCTTCTTCTTACAACACTCAGCAGACGTCTGGGACCGAGGAGACCAGTTTCTCAGGTTTAGAAATAGGAATGCTCTCCCATTCTTGTCTAATACAGGCCTCTAACTGTTCCATCGTCTTGGGCCTTCTTTGTTGCACCTTCCTCTTTATGATGCGCCAAATGTTCTCTATAGGTGAAAGATCTGGACTGCAGACCGGCCATTTCAGTCCCCGGATCCTTCTCCTACGCAGCCATGATGTTGTGATTGATGCAGAATGTGGTCTGGCATTATCTTGTAGAAAAATGCAGGGTCTTCCCTGAAAGAGATGACGTCTGGATGGGAGCAGATGTTGTTCTAGAACCTGAATATATTTTTCTGCATTGATGGTGCCTTTCCAGACATGCAAGCTGCCCATGCCACACGCACTCATGCCACCCCATACCATCAGAGATGCAGGCTTCTGAACTGAGCGTTGATAACAACTTGGGTTGTCCTTGTCCTCTTTGGTCCGGATGACATGGCGTCCCAGATTTCCAAAAAGAACTTTGAATCGTGACTCGTCTGACCACAGAACAGTCTTCCATTTTGCCACACTCCATTGTAAATGATCCCTGGCCCAGTGAAAACGCCTGAGCTTGTGGATCTTGCTTAGAAATGGCTTCTTCTTTGCACTGTAGAGTTTCAGCTGGCAGCGGCGGATGGCACGGTGGATTGTGGTCACTGACAATGGTTTCTGGAAGTATTCCTGAGCCCATTCTGTGATTTCCTTTACAGTAGCATTCCTGTTTGTGGTGCAGTGGCGTTTAAGGGCCCGGAGATCACGGGCATCCAGTAGGGTTTTACGGCCTTGACCCTTACGCACAGAGATTGTTCCAGATTCTCTGAAGCTTCAGATGATGTGATGCACAGTTGATGATGATAGATGCAAAGTCTTTGCACTGTTTCGCTGGGTAACACCTTTCTGATATTGCTCCACTATCTTTCTGCGCAACATTGTGGTAATTGGTGATCCTCTCCCCATCTTGGCTTCTGAGAGACACGGCCGCTCTGAGAAGCTCTTTTTATACCCAATCATGTTGCCAATTGACCTAATTAGTGTTAATTGGTCTTCCAGCTCTTCGTTATGCTCAAATTTACTTTTTCCAGCCTCTTATTGCTACTTGTCCCAACTTTTTGGGGATTTGTTGACACCATTTTTCCTTTAAAATGATACATTTACTCGGATTAAACGTTTGATCCGTCATCTGCGTTCTATTACACATAACATATTGACATTTGCCATCTCCACATCATTGCATTCAGTTCTTATTCACAATTTGTTTAGTGTCCCAACTTTTTTGGAATCCGGTTTGTAAAAAGGCATCGCTGGAATAGAGATGAATATAGAAAGAGGGATGGGGGGGAGAAGAAACAGGGAGATTATAAAGATCAAAGAACTTAGCTCGGCACTGAACCATGCACAGCTCGGGACACGGACCCCCACAAACTAGAGTCCAGGAGCAGGAAACTTCAGGCTAGGGTAAGCCTCTGTGTAGTTGATCTGCATGGTGGGTTTCTTCCTCAGGTGATTCTGGCAGCTGGGAGCGCCGGTCTCTGCGAAGCCTTCCTGGGCAGCGATGCGGCTGAGTTCTGCTTTGCTCTCCTGGGATCTCTGTGTGGCAGTGGTGAGTGGTCCTGCTCCTCTAACATGGGCAGCCACGAAGGGATCGGGGTGGGTTCCATTGCAAGTGCGGACCAAACTCTGTCCAGGTCTTCAGGTGAGTGGACAGTGAGTCGCTGGCCATTGATCCAAGTGGCTAGGCCGAACGGGAACAGCCAGGTATACTGGAGGTTTTTCGCCCTGAGCGCTTCCAGGAGTGGCTTTAGGGTTGACGGGGCGATATCTTGGTAGAAGTGGATTATTTCCCCATCATAGCGGACGGGTTGCCTCTCTCTCGCTGCTTGCAGTATTTGAGAAGTGTCCACATATGATAGGAGACCACAGATGATATCACGCGGCCGGTCTCCTTGCTTAGGCTTTGGGCGCAGGACCCGGTGAATGCGCTCAACGGTTATTCCTGACGCTCTGTCAGGACCAAGTAGGTTAGCAAAAACTTCCATTGTGACCTGCCTCAGAGCTTCTGGGGCATGTTGTTCGGTGGGACCTTTGATGCGAATATTCCTCCTACTGCTCCTATTTTCTTGGTCCTCTATGAGAAGGAGCGCTTTGTTAATGTAATCGGAGTGTTGCGAGGATCGCGCCACTGTGGCCTCAGAGAAAGACACCATGTCGGTCTGTGTGGATTCTAAGCTCTCTACTAGGGATGAGCGAACTCGAACTGTATAGTTCGGGTTCGTACCGAATTTTGGGGTGTCCGTGACACGGACCCGAACCCGGACATTTTCGTAAAAGTCCGGGTTCGGGTTCGGGTTCGGTGTTCGTCGCTTTCTTGGCGCTTTTGTGACGCTTTCTTGGCGCTTTTTAAAAGGCTGCAAAGCAGCCAATCAACAAGCGTCATACTACTTGCCCCAAGAGGCCGTCACAGCCATGCCTACTATTGGCATGGCTGTGATTGGCCAGAGCACCATGTGACCCAGCCTCTATTTAAGCTGGAGTCACATAGCGCCGCTCGTCACTCTGCTCTGATTAGCATAGGGAGAGGTTGCGGCTGCGACAGTAGGGCGAGATTAGGCTGATTAACTCCTCCAAAGGACTTGATTAATCGATCGATCTGCAGCTGTGGATCATTGAGCTGCTGATACTCAATTGCTCACTGTTTTTAGGCTGCCCAGACCGTTTGTCAGTCACTTTTTTGTGGGGTGATCGGCGGCCATTTTGTGTCTTGTGGTGCGCCAGCACAAGCTGCGACCAAGTGCATTTAACCCTCAATGGTGTGGTTGTTTTTGGGCTAATTCCTACATCAGGGTGAAGCTGTCACACCAAGTGCATTTAACCAGCAATAGTCTGTTCATTTTTTGGCCATATCCTACATCAGGGGCAAGCTGCGCCCGTCACCAAGTGCATTTAACCCTCAGTAGTGTGGTTATTTTTTGGCCATATCCCAGTCTAATTCTGTCACTAAATCCATACCGGTCACCCAGCGCCTAAATACTAGGCCTCAAATTTATATCCCGCTAAATCTCTCGTTACCGCTGTCCTGTTGTGGCTGGGAAAGTTATTTAGTGTCCGTCAAAGCACATTTTTTGTTCTGGGTTGAAATACAATTCCCAATTTAGCAATTTCATAATTTAGTGTTTTCTGCTATATCAGAGCTATTTGAAATCTATCCCTAAAAGGGTATATAATATTCAAGGTGCACATAGGGTCATTCAGAATAACTTCACACACACCCGCTACTGTGTATTTCCAAGTCTAATTCTGTCACTAAATCCATACCGGTCACCCAGCGCCTAAATACTAGGCCTCACATTTATATCCCGCTGAATTTGAATTCAATACATTGGGCCAAATAATATTTTTGTTGTTGTGGTGAACGATAACAATGAGGAAAACATCTAGTAAGGGACGCGGACATGGTCGTGGTGGTGTTAGTGGACCCTCTGGTGCTGGGAGAGGACGTGGCCGTTCTGCCACATCCACACGTCCTAGTGAACCAACTACCTCAGGTCCCAGTAGCCGCCAGAATTTACAGCGATATATGGTGGGGCCCAATGCCGTTCTAAGGATGGTAAGGCCTGAGCAGGTACAGGCATTAGTCAATTGGGTGGCCGACAGTGGATCCAGCACGTTCACATTATCTCCCACCCAGTCTTCTGCAGAAAGCGCACAGATGGCGCCTGAAAACCAAGCCCCATCAGTCTGTCACATCACCCCCATGCATACCAGGGAAACTGTCTCAGCCTCAAGTTATGCAGCAGTCTCTTATGCTGTTTGAAGACTCCGCTGGCAGGGTTTCCCAAGGGCATCCACCTAGCCCTTCCCCAGCGGTGGAAGACATAGAATGCACTGACGCACAACCACTTATGTTTCCTGATGATGAGGACATGGGAATACCACCTCAGCATGTCTCTGATGATGACGAAACACAGGTGCCAACTGCTGCGTCTTTCTGCAGTGTGCAGACTGAACAGGAGGTCAGGGATCAAGACTGGGTGGAAGACGATGCAGGGGACGATGAGGTCCTAGACCCCACATGGAATGAAGGTCGTGCCACTGACTTTCACAGTTCGGAGGAAGAGGCAGTGGTGAGACCGAGCCAACAGCGTAGCAAAAGAGGGAGCAGTGGGCAAAAGCAGAACACCCGCCGCCAAGAGACTCCGCCTGCTACTGACCGCCGCCATCTGGGACCGAGCACCCCAAAGGCAGCTTCAAGGAGTTCCCTGGCATGGCACTTCTTCAAACAATGTGCTGACGACAAGACCCGAGTGGTTTGCACGCTGTGCCATCAGAGCCTGAAGCGAGGCATTAACGTTCTGAACCTGAGCACAACCTGCATGACCAGGCACCTGCATGCAAAGCATGAACTGCAGTGGAGTAAACACCTTAAAACCAAGGAAGTCACTCAGGCTCCCCCTGCTACCTCTTCTGCTGCTGCCGCCTCGGCCTATTCTGCTGCTGCCGCCTCGGCCTCTTCCTCCGCCTCTGGAGGAACGTTGGCACCTGCCGCCCAGCAAACAGGGGATGTACCACCAACACCACCACCACCACCTCCGTCACCAAGCGTCTCAACCATGTCACACGCCAGCGTTCAGCTCTCCATCTCACAAACATTTGAGAGAAAGCGTAAATTCCCACCTAGCCACCCTCGATCCCTGGCCCTGAATGCCAGCATTTCTAAACTACTGGCCTATGAAATGCTGTCATTTAGGCTGGTGGACACAGACAGCTTCAAACAGCTCATGTCGCTTGCTGTCCCACAGTATGTTGTTCCCAGCCGCACTACTTCTCCAAGAGAGCCGTGCCTTCCCTGCACAACCAAGTATCCGATAAAATCAAGTGTGCACTGCGCAACGCCATCTGTAGGCAAGGTCCACCTAACCACAGATACGTGGACCAGTAAGCACGGCCAGGGACGCTATATCTCCCTAACTGCACACTGGGTAAATGTAGTGGCAGCTGGGCCCCAGGCGGAGAGCTGTTTGGCGCACGTCCTTCCGCCGCCAAGGATCGCAGGGCAACATTCTTTGCCTCCTGTTGCCACCTCCTCCTTACTCGGCTTCCTCCTCCTCTTCTTCCACCTGCTCATCCAGTCAGCCACACACCTTCACCACCAACTTCAGCACAGCCCGGGGTAAACGTCAGCAGGCCATTCTGAAACTCATATGTTTGGGGGACAGGCCCCACACCGCACAGGAGTTGTGGCGGGGTATAGAACAACAGACCGACGAGTGGTTGCTGCCGGTGAGCCTCAAGCCCGGCCTGGTGGTGTGCGATAATGGGCGAAATCTCGTTGCAGCTCTGGGACTAGCCAATTTGACGCACATCCCTTGCTTGGCGCATGTGCTGAATTTGGTGGTGCAGAAGTTCATTCACAACTACCCCGACATGTCAGAGCTGCTGCATAAAGTGCGGGCCGTCTGTTCGCGCTTCCGGCGTTCACATCCTGCCGCTGCTCGCCTGTCTGCGCTACAGCGTAACTTCGGCCTTCCCGCTCACCGCCTCATATGCGACGTGCCCACCAGGTGGAACTCCACCTTGCACATGCTGGACAGACTGTGCGAGCAGCAGCAGGCCATAGTGGAGTTTCAGCTGCAGCACGCACGGGTCAGTCGCACTACAGGAACAGCACCACTTCACCACCAATGACTGGGCCTCCATGCGAGACCTGTGTGCCCTGTTGCGCTGTTTCGAGTACTCCACCAACATGGCCAGTGGCGATGACGCCGTTATCAGCGTTACAATACCACTTCTATGTCTCCTTGAGAAAACACTTAGGGCGATGATGGAAGAGGAGGTGGCCCAGGAGGAGGAGGAGGAGGAGGAGGAAGAGGGGTCATTTTTAGCACTTTCAGGCCAGTCTCTTCGAAGTGACTCAGAGGGAGGTTTTTGGCAACAGCAGAGGCCAGGTACAAATGTGGCCAGCCAGGGCCCACTACTGGAGGACGAGGAGGACGAGGATGAGGAGGAGGTGGAGGAGGATGAGGATGAAGCATGGTCACAGCGGGGTGGCACCCAACGCAGCTCGGGTCCATCACTGGTGCGTGGCTGGGGGGAAAGGCAGGACGATGACGATACGCCTCCCACAGAGGACAGCTTGTCCTTACCCCTGGGCAGCCTGGCACACATGAGCGACTACATGCTGCAGTGCCTGCGCAACGACAGCAGAGTTGCCCACATTTTAACCTGTGCGGACTACTGGGTTGCCACCCTGCTGGATCCACGCTACAAAGACAATGTGCCCACCTTACTTCCTGCACTGGAGCGTGATAGGAAGATGCGCGAGTACAAGCGCACGTTGGTAGACGCGCTACTGAGAGCATTCCCAAATGTCACAGGGGAACAAGTGGAAGCCCAAGGCCAAGGCAGAGGAGGAGCAAGAGGTCGCCAAGGCAGCTGTGTCACGGCCAGCTCCTCTGAGGGCAGGGTTAGCATGGCAGAGATGTGGAAAACTTTTGTCAACACGCCACAGCTAACTGCACCACCACCTGATACGCAACGTGTTAGCAGGAGGCAACATTTCACTAACATGGTGGAACAGTACGTGTGCACACCCCTCCACGTACTGACTGATGGTTCGGCCCCATTCAACTTCTGGGTCTCTAAATTGTCCACGTGGCCAGAGCTAGCCTTTTATGCCTTGGAGGTGCTGGCCTGCCCGGCAGGCCAGCGTTTTGTCTGAACGTGTATTCAGCACGGCAGGGGGCGTCATTACAGACAAACGCAGCCGCCTGTCTACAGCCAATGTGGACAAGCTGACGTTCATAAAAATGAACCAGGCATGGATCCCACAGGACCTGTCCGTCCCTTGTGCAGATTAGACATTAACTACCTCCCCTTAACCATATATTATTGGACTCCAGGGCACTTCCTCATTCAATCCTATTTTTATTTTCATTTTACCATTATATTGCGAGGCTACCCAAAGTTGAATGAACCTCTCCTCTGTCTGGGTGCCGGGGCCTAAATATATGCCAATGGACTGTTCCAATGTTGGGTGACGTGAAGCCTGATTCTCTGCTATGACATGCAGACTAATTCTCTGCTGACATGAAGCCAGATTCCTCTGTTACGGGACCTCTCTCCTCTGCCTGGGTGCTGGGCCTAAATTTATGACAATGGACTGTTACAGTGGTGGCTGACGTGAAGCCTGATTCTCTGCTATGACATGCAGACTGATTCTCTGCTGACATGAAGCCAGATTCTCTGTTACGGGACCTCTCTCCTCTGCCTGGGTGCTGGGCCTAAATATATGCCAATGGACTGTTGCAGTGGTGGCTGACGTGAAGCCTCATTCTCTGCTATGACATGCAGACTGATTCTCTGCTGACATGAAGCCAGATTGTCTGTTACGGGACCTCTCTCCTCTGCCTGGGTGCTGGGCCTAAATATATGACAATGGACTGTTGCAGTGGTGGGTGACGTGAAGCCTGATTCTCTGCTATGACATGCAGACTGATTCTCTGCTGACATGAAGCCAGATTGTCTGTTACGGGACCTCTCTCCTCTGCCTGGGTGCTGGGCCTAAATTATGACAATGGACTGTTGCAGTGGTGGGTGACGTGAAGCCTGATTCTCTGCTATGACATGCAGACTGATTCTCTGCTGACATGAAGCCAGATTGTCTGTTACGGGACCTCTCTCCTCTGCCTGGGTGCTGGGCCTAAATTATGACAATGGACTGTTGCAGTGGTGGCTGACGTGAAGCCTCATTCTCTGCTATGACATGCAGACTGATTCTCTGCTGACATGAAGCCAGATCCTCTGTTACGGGACCTCTCTCCTCTGCCTGGGTGCTGGGCCTAAATATATGCCAATGGACTGTTCCAATGTTGGGTGACGTGAAGCCTGATTCTCTGCTATGACATGCAGACTGATTCTCTGCTGACATGAAGCCAGATCCTCTGTTACGGGACCTCTCTCCTCTGCCTGGGTGCTGGGCCTAAATTTATGAAAATGGACTCTTACAGTGGTGGCTGACGTGAAGCCTGATTCTCTGCTATGACATGCAGACTGATTCTCTGCTGACATGAAGCCAGATACTCTGTTACGGGACCTCTCTCCTCTGCCTGGGTGCTGGGCCTAAATTATGACAATGGACTGTTTCAGTGGTGGCTGACGTGAAGCCTCATTCTCTGCTATGACATGCAGACTGATTCTCTGCTGACATGAAGCCAGATCCTCTGTTACGGGACCTCTCTCCTCTGCCTGGGTGCTGGGCCTAAATTTATGAAAATGGACTGTTACAGTGGTGGGTGACGTGAAGTCCTGATTCTCTGCTATGACATGCAGACTAATTCTCTGCTGACATGAAGCCAGATCCTCTGTTACGGGACCTCTCTCCTCTGCCTGGGTGCTGGGCCTAAATTTATGAAAATGGACTGTTACAGTGGTGGCTGACGTGAAGCCTGATTCTCTGCTATGACATGCAGACTGATTCTCTGCTGACATGAAGCCAGATTGTCTGTTACGGGACCTCTCTCCTCTGCCTGGGTGCTGGGCCTAAATATATGACAATGGACTGTTCAAGTGGTGGGTGACGTGAAGCCTGATTCTCTGCTATGACATGAAGACTGATTCTCTGCTGACATGAAGCCAGATTGTCTGTTACGGGACCTCTCTCCTCTGCCTGGGTGCTGGGCCTAAATTTATGAAAATGGACTGTTACAGTGGTGGGTGACGTGAAGCCTGATTCTCTGCTATGACATGCAGACTGATTCTCTGCTGACATGAAGCCAGATTGTCTGTTACGGGACCTCTCTCCTCTGCCTGGGTGCTGGGCCTAAATTTATGACAATGGACTGTTGCAGTGGTGGCTGACGTGAAGCCTCATTCTCTGCTATGACATGCAGACTGATTCTCTGCTGACATGAAGCCAGATCCTCTGTTACGGGACCTCTCTCCTCTGCCTGGGTGCTGGGCCTAAATATATGCCAATGGACTGTTCCAATGTTGGGTGACGTGAAGCCTGATTCTCTGCTATGACATGCAGACTGATTCTCTGCTGACATGAAGCCAGATCCTCTGTTACGGGACCTCTCTCCTCTGTCTGGGTGCTGGGCCTAAATATCTGACAATGGACTGTTGCAGTGGTGGCTGACGTGAAGCCTGATTCTCTGCTATGACATGCAGACTGATTCTCTGCTGACATGAAGACAGATTCTCTGTTACGGGACCTCTCTCCTCTGCCTGGGTGCCGGGGCCTAAATATCTGAGAATGGACTGTTCCAGTGGTGGGTGACGTGAAGCCAGATTCTCTGCTATGGGACCTCTGTCCAATTGATTTTGGTTAATTTTTATTTATTTAATTTTTATTTTAATTCATTTCCCTATCCACATTTGTTTGCAGGGGATTTACCTACATGTTGTTGCCTTTTGCAGCCCTCTAGCCCTTTCCTGGGCTGTATTACAGCCTTTTTAGTGCCGAAAAGTTAGGTTCCCCATTGACTTCAATGGGGTTCGGGTTCGGGACAAAGTTCGGATCGGGTTCGGATACCGAACTCGAACATTTTCGGGAAGTTTGGCTGAACTTCTCGAACCCGAACATCCAGGTGTTCGCTCAACTATACTCTCTACCCTTCTGTTCATTTGGCGAAGGTCAACCTTGATGTCAGCCAATTCTTCCATAACAGGTCTCAGAGCTTGAAGGATTGTCTTCTTTAAATAGGCCTTGGTGATTAGAGACGATGAGGGCTCGCTATATTCACTGCCCGCTAAACTTTCCAGGTCAGACGCCTGGTCTCCTGCGTTTCCTGCTCTCGGCGCCATGATGGAGTCTTCCCCGGCAGCATGATCAGGTTGTGGTTTCCAATATTTCTGTAGATCCATTTGGACCCCCAGTGGTTTAGGGGTACCAGAGGAGTCTCCGGAGCGATTACTTTTCCCCATTTTGGGAGAGTTGCTGTTCACTGAAAAGGTGGATTAGAGGTGCTTTGTGGAGGAGCTGCAGGCTTACGCTTCCATCTCTGGTGGCTAGGCTCCGCCCCCATAGCAGTTATATTCTTGTACATAGGAGCAGTATTATAGTAGTTATATTATTGTACATAGGAGACAGTATTATAGTAGTTATATTCTTGTATATAGGAGCAGTATTATAGTAGTTATATTCTTGTACATAGGAGCAGTATTATAGTAGTTATATTCTTGTACATAGGAGGCGGTATTATAGTAGTTATAGTCTTGTACATAGGAGGCAGTATTATAGTAGTTATATTCTTGTACATAGGAGGCAGTATTATAGTAGTTATATTCTTGTACATAGGAGCAGTATTATAGCAGTTATATTCCTGTACATAGGAGCAGTATTATAGCAGTTATATTCTTGTACATAGGAGCAGTATTATAGTAGTTATATTCTTGTACATAGGAGCAGTATTATAGTAGTTATATTCTTGTACATAGGAGCAGTATTATAGTAGTTATATTCTTGTACATAGGAGCAGTATTATAGTAGTTATATTCTTGTACATAGGAGACAGTATTATAGTAGTTATATTCTTGTACATAGGAGCAGTATTATAGTAGTTATATTCTTGTACATAGGAGGCGGTATTATAGTAGTTATAGTCTTGTACATAGGAGCAGTATTATAGTAGTTATATTCCCTTACATAGGAGGCAGTATTATAGCAGTTATATTCTTGTACATAGGAGGCAGTATTATAGTAGTTATTTTCTTGTACATAGGAGGCAGTATTATAGTAGTTATATTCTTGTACATAGGAGCAGTATTATAGTAGTTATATTCTTGTACATAGGAGACAGTATTATAGTAGTTATATTCTTGTACATAGGAGCAGTATTATAGTAGTTATATTCTTGTACATAGGAGGCGGTATTATAGTAGTTATAGTCTTGTACATAGGAGGCAGTATTATAGTAGTTATATTCTTGTACATAGGAGCAGTATTATAGTAGTTATATCCTTGTACATAGGAGCAGTATTATAGTAGTTATATTCTTGTACATAAAAGCAGTATTATAGTAGTTATATTATTGTACATAGGAGGCAGTATTATAGTAGTTATATTCTTGTACATAAAAGCAGTATTATAGTAGTTATATTCTTGTACATAGGAGGCAGTATTATAGTAGTTATATTCTTGTACATAGGAGCAGTATTATAGTAGTTATATCCTTGTACATAGGAGCAGTATTATAGTAGTTATATTCTTGTACATAAAAGCAGTATTATAGTAGTTATATTATTGTACATAGGAGGCAGTATTATAGTAGTTATATTCTTGTACATAAAAGCAGTATTATAGTAGTTATATTCTTGTACATAGGAGGCAGTATTATAGTAGTTATTTTCTTGTACATAGGAGCAGTATTATAGTAGTTATATTCATGTACATAGGAGCAGTATTATAGTAGTTATATTCTTGTACATAGGAGCAGTATTATAAAAGTTATATCCTTGTACATAGGAGCAGTATTATAGTAGTTATATTCTTGTACATAGGAGCAGTATTATAGTAGTTATATTCTTGTACATAGGAGCAGTATTATAGTAGTTATATTCTTGTAAATAGGAGGCAGTATTATAGTAGTTATATTCTTGTACATAGGAGCAGTATTATAGTAGTTATATTCTTGTATATAGGAGCAGTAATATAGTAGGTATATTCTTGTATATAGGAGGCAGTATTATAGTAGTTATATTCTTGTACATAGGAGGGAGTATTATAGTAGTTATATTCTTGTACATAGGAGGCAGTATTATAGTAGTTATATTCTTGTACATAGGAGGCAGTATTATAGTAGTTATATTCTTGTACATAGGAGGCAGTATTATAGTAGTTATAGTCTTGTACATAGGGGCAGTATTATAGTAGTTATATTCCTGTACATAGGGGCAGTATTATAGTAGTTATATTCTTGCACATAGCAGGCAATATTATAGTAGTTATATTCTTGTACATAGGAGCAGTATTATAGTAGTTATATTCCTGTACATAGGAGCAGTATTATAGTAGTTATATTCTTGCACATAGCAGGCAATATTATAGTAGTTATATTCTTGTATATAGGAGCAGTAATATAGTAGGTATATTCTTGCACATTGGAGCAGTATTATAGTAGTTATATTCCTGTACATAGGAGCAGTATTATAGTAGTTATCTTCTTGTACATAGGAGCAGTATTATAGTAGCTATATTCTTGTACATAGGAGTAGTATTATAGTAGTTATATTCTTGTACATAGGAGCAGTATTATAGTAGTTATATTCTTGTACATAGAAGCAGTATTATAGTAGTTATATTCTTGTACATAGGAGCAGTATTATAGTAGTTATATTCTTGTACATAGGAGCAGTATTATAGTAGTTATATTCTTGTACATAGGAGCAGTATTATAGTAGTTATATTCTTGTACATAGGAGCAGTATTATAGTAGTTATATTCTTGTACATAGGAGCAGTATTATAGTAGTTATATTCTTGTACATAGGAGCAGTATTATAATAGTTATATTCTTGTACATAGGAGGCAGTATTATAGTAGTTATATTCTTGTACATAGGAGCAGTATTATAGTAGTTATATTCTTGTACATAGAAGCAGTATTATAGTAGTTATATTCTTGTACATAGGAGGCAGTATTATAGTAGTTATATTCTTGTACATAGGAGCAGTATTATAGTAGTTATATTCTTGCACATAGGAGCAGTATTATAGTAGATAAATTCTTGTACATAGGAGCAGTATTATAGTAGTTATATTCTTGTACATAGGAGCAGTATTATAGTAGTTATATTCTTGTACATAGGAGCAGTATTATAGTAGTTATATTCTTGTACATAGGAGCAGTATTATAGTAGTTATATTCCTGTACATAGGAGGCAGTATTATAGTAGTTATATTCTTGTACATAGGAGCAGTATTATAGTAGTTATATTCTTGTACATAGGACCAGTATTATAGTAGTTATATTCTTGTACATAGGAGCAGTATTATAGTAGATAAATTCTTGTACATAGGATCAGTATTATAGTAGTTATTTTTCTGTACATAGGAGCAGTATTATAGTAGTTATATTCTTGTACATAGAAGCAGTATTATAGTAGTTATATTCTTGTACATAGGAGCAGTATTATAGTAGTTATATTCTTAACCATATTTCTTTTTATTGAAAGAAAAAGCAGAGGCTAAACGCCCATACATGACTGCATCACAGTGACAATGAATCACAATATGAGTCCCACATTTACATCATGCATAGACATCACATACAATCCCAGTTATCAAACACAAAATAAAATTCAGTCAAGGGATGGGAGACATAGGTGGGGAACACACAAGAGGGGAAGGAACGGGGGGAAACAGGGAAGTGGGAGAATCTGCTCTGTTAAGCAAAGTTTCTATATATTTTCCATGGAGACCACAGTTTTAGGAAGCGGGAACGTGAGTTAGTTTCCCAGTGTGCCAGCTCCTCAAAACGGTAAATCTGGTCCACCTTGTCTGTCCACATTAGGGTAGTCGGGGGAGAGTCATTTTTCCATAGAAAAGGAATAAGCAGCTTAGCTGCTGTGAGCAACATGGTCGGGAGGTTATCCTTGGCAGGGGTGAGGGTAGTATTGGGGCACCATAACAAAATAAGTTTAGCATCCAGAACTATCTTAGAATTGCAAATTTGGTTGATCAATGGCTCAATTGATTTCCAAAATGTCTGTATTTTCCGACAAAACCACCAAATATGCGACAGGGAACCAATTTCCAAGCCGCACCTCCAACAAGCTTCTGGAACTTCCGGGTTCAACTTGTGTAAGAATTCAGGTGTCTTATACCATCTACTGAGTAGTTTGAAGGAGTTCTCCTGAATCCTCACACAGCGGTTAAAGCCGTGTGAATGTGCCAAAATAAAGGCTCTCTCCGGCTCCGTAAGGCACAAAGAGAGCTCGCTCTCCCAGGAGGTCAGAAAACGGAGCTCCGGAGGGAGTGAGGAGAGTATTTCTTTATACATCTGAGATAGCGGTCTAAAAGCGGGTTTAGTGGCCATGACCTTCTTCTCAAGCCAAGATAAAGAGTTGTTAATAGGAAGGGACCTAACACCCCCTGTAATATCTCTCTTAAAGTCAGCCAGATGGAAAAATGGCGCATTCTTGACCTCGGGGAGGCCCAACAACAGATCCAAATTCAAGCTGCCATCCGGTAAGAGGACATCTCGCAGAAACTTGCCAGCAAGCCTAGACCAAATACCGGAGGGGCTTAAGATGGATGGATGGAGGTAGTTTTGTAGCAGTTGAAGTGGCATACCTGGGTTAGGGAAGTTGAATGTTTGAGATTGAACCATTTTAGACCACTCTACCAGCATACCCTTCCAGACCAGGGAGGATGCATAATGGTTAGCTGAAAAGGCACGGACCCCCCACAGGGTGAGCTGATCTTGATTAGTGAGCAGCGCAGACTCCAGGCGAGAGCAAAGGGAGCTAGATTGACAAGACATAGCGGCCACGCATCTACAGAGTTGTACAGCAGTGTAATATACCTTAATATCTGGCATCCCGAAGCCTCCGAGCTTCTTATCCCTAGTAAGGACTGAATAGGCAATACGAGGAGATTTGCCATTCCAGAGGAAGCGTGTGAACACCCGGCGGACTTCTGCGAAATATGAGTTTGGTAACCAAATAGGGAGGGTCTGTAGCAGATATAGGAATTTGGGGAGGATAAAGGTTTTAAGATAATTTTTCCTACCAACCCAAGATACGAAAGGTAGTTTCAGAGTCTGAAGGTGGGTACGGACTGATTGAAGCAGCGGCGTATAATTGAGTGAGGCCAACTCCTGGATATTGGCCGATATACGTGTCCCTAGGAACGTAATGTCCCTGGAAGCCCACACAAATGGAGTATCGCGTTTAAGCATATTAATCACAGCTTGGGAGCATGAAATATTTAGTGCCATAGACTTCCCATAATTAATTTTAAAATTAGATACGAACCCAAAGTCCTCAAATAAATTCAATAACTTAGGTAGAGCCTCTCTGGGGTTAGATGTTATAACCAAAAGGTCGTCCGCAAATGCTGCAGTAACATGGGTGCCGGCGCCCACTTGGAGGCCTTTTATATCTGGGTCCGCCCTAATCTTACACAGAAGAGTCTCCATCACCAATACAAATAGTGCCGGAGACAGGGGGCACCCCTGCCTTGTCCCATTAGTGATGCGAAATGGAGGGGACAATGTACCATTAACCTTGACCACGGCAGAGGGGGCCGAGTATAAAGTGTAGATGGCAGCAATAAACTGATCAGAAAGACCAAACCTCGACAGGGCCCGAGACATAAACTGCCAGCTGACCCTGTCGAAGGCCCTCTCCGCGTCAGTGCTCACCAACACTAAAGGTTTCACAGATTTCTTGGCCCTGTGTATAAGGTGAAGAAGCCGAATCGTGTTTTCCGACCCCTGTCTGCCGTGGACAAAGCCCACTTGCTCTCCATGGACAATGTCGGGAAGTACATCCTGAAGTCTGGTAGCTAAGATTTTCGCCCACCACTTCACATCAGTATTGAGCAAGGAGATCGGCCTATAATTACTGCAGCAAGTCGGGTCCTTATTCTCCTTATGCAGGACTGTAATGTGCGCCATCAAGGAGTGAGGGGCAAGGGAGCCTCCAGAGAGGAGGTAATTGCACAAATTCTTAAAACGGGGGATTAAGAGATCCTGGAAGGATTTGTAGTAAATGATGGAAAAACCATCCGGGCCCGGGCTTTTACCCGAGGGGATGGACATGAGCACCTTATGGATTTCAGAGTCAGTAACCGGTCTAGTTAAGTGGGCCGCTTTTGTTTGGGATATGGAAGGAAGGTCTAGAGACTGTAAAAATTTGTCCGTGGCGTCTGAGAGGTCACCAGGGGTGGCCCCGTTAGGGGGAGGTAGATTATACAGAGCCTCATAAAAGGCGCAGAAAGCCTTGGCTATATCAGGGGTGGATTTATGTACTTTCCCTTTTGGATCTTTAATAGAGGAAACAAAGGAGTCAGAGAATTGCTTCTTAACTATGGCCGACATCAACCTGTTTCCTCTATTTCCATGGGCGTAGGCCTTAAACCTAGAACGCAGTACCAGCTTTGCCGAGGTGATATTCAGCATATTTTTTAGATGTGTCCTAGCTTCCGTGAGTTCCGCTAGGGTATGAAGGGCCTGTGACTCCTTGTGCGAGGATTCAAGGCGGGCAATTTTCGTCAATAAAGCATCTAGAGCCTGCGTCCTCCGTTTCTTCACATAAGCCCCTAAGGCAATGAGTTCCCCCCTTAACACTACCTTGTGAGATTCCCATAATATGGAAGGGGAGGGAGGGGAGTCGGGGGTATCATTTAGCGCAAAAAACTCAGAGATGGAGGCTTTAATCTTAGAAGCGTGAACGGGGTCTAGAATTAAAGTGTCATTCAGACGCCATAGACGTTCTTTTTTCTGCGGGCCAGACAGGGAAAAGTGGATGATAACAGGAGCGTGGTCAGAAAGTGTAATGGAACCTATACGAGCTTTGGAGACATTACGCAGATGTGACTCAGAGAGGAATAAGTAATCTAACCTGTGAAAGGAAGCTTTGGCATGGGAATAATAGGAAAAATCCCGACCATTGGGGTTTAGTGAGCGCCATACATCTAAGACCTTCAGTTTCTTCAGAGAGATTTTCAACCGCCTCAGGAGCCTATAAGAAACAGAAGGTCTGCCTGTGGAGGTATCTATGGCAGGGTCTAAGGCAACGTTGAAATCACCCCCCAAAATGAGCAATCCCTCTGTGAACGAGGAGAGAAGGCTTAAGGTTTGAACGAGCCATGGGACTTGGCCTCTATTAGGGGCATACAAATTGGCAAAGGTCACAGGAGACTCACCTAAAACACCTTTCACGAAGATATATCTGCCCTCTGGGTCCACAGCAGTAGCAGAGTGTTTGAAGGGGAGGCTCCTGTGCACAGCCACACTAACCCCCCTGCTGGCAGTGCTATAGGTACTGTGGAACCATTGGGCAAACTTCCTGGGGGGAAGGTTAGGAACCGTACCGGATTTAAAGTGAGTCTCCTGTAAGAAAGCCACTGAAACTTTGTCCCTCAAAAGGAGGGAGAGAGTCTGGGACCTTTTGCATGGCTCGTTCAAACCATGTACATTTAGAGAAGCAACTACAATAGACGCCATTGCATCAGTAAATCACACAAATGCCTGCACAGAGTGACCATGGAAATACTCAGTAGCACACAGTAGTTCAGAGCAGGGAAAGGGAAGGTAGAAAAAAGGGATAGACAAAACACGACAAAATAATAAAACAGTGAAAAAACAAACCGGTAATCAACCAGCACAGAAAACATGAGATCTAAAGAGAAGTAATGCTTCACTTATCGTCAGCTCAGACACGGTTGAGCTGGCGAGGGGGCAAGTAAAGCACCTTGCGGTCTCTAACAATGGACCAACCAAAATATGTCCAGCACAGGGATCTTGCCGGTCTTTGCCCTGCGTAGGGGTAGCGATACCTGCAGCAACAGGGGCAATGTCCAAAAAGAACAAAGGAAAGTTTCCTTATCGACCTGTCGTGTGAAACAGATCAGTGGACATAGAACAACAGAGGAGGGAAACTCCTGCATAATAACATGAAAATGAGGAAAAAACAGTCACCTCCAGGCCTGGAGGAAGCAAATAGGAACCTCATAGGTCGTCATGCGGTTAGGAAATGGCGATCAGGTGGGGCTCTTATCCATCCTGCCCCTTCCCAGACGGTCAGATTTTCCAGCCGAAACCTTCTGCCAATTAGCAACACGAGGTGGAGCTGGTAGGGGGCCATCTTGGTCAGCCGGGAGCCAGGAAGGAATGTCAACAGGGGGTACCCCAAGCGCTTCCCAGACCGAGGCCAGATCCTGAGGAGAGCGAACGGTAAGTAATTTACCATTTCTGGAGATCGCCAGCCCGAAAGGGTACAACCAGCGGAAAGGAATCGCCGATTTCTTCAAGACATCCAGAAGAGGCCGCAGCAGGCGCCGTTTGGCCAAAGTAGACGGAGCCAGGTCTTGAAACATCTGGATCGGTGCATTTTCATATTCCAGGGCTTCCGATTCCCGCTGTTTCTGTAGGAGGGCCGCAGTGTCGACAAAGCTCAGTAAGCCACAGATCACATCCCGCGGTGGTTCCTGCGGCTTTGGTCTAGGGCGTAATGCCCTGTGTATACGCTCGATCACTATTCCGGCCGCCCTCTCTGCGCCCAGTAGGTTGGAAAATATTTCGCGCGCAATTGACGGTAGGGCCTCTACCGCATGCGATTCAGGTAGGCCCCGTATGCGGATATTCCGCCTGCGACTGCGGTTTTCCTGGTCTTCTAGCTTCAGGAATGCTTCATTCAATAAGGCCTTGTGGGCCGCTAACACGTCCGCGGCTTTACTTTCATACGCCATGATGTCATCTTGAGCAGACTCCAGGGAAACGACTCTCTGGCCTAGGTGTTTCAAGTCGTCTTTAATGTCAGATAGGCCTTGCTTGAGAGGTGAAAGAGCTGAGTCTAGGACTCTCTTAAGGGTCCGTTCAGAAAGCGGTGGGTCGCGTGGACGTCTGTCTGAAATATCAGAGCCACTTCCCACGTCCGAGAGGTCTCCTGCATCGGAGTCGTGGGTAATGGATGCCGCCATGTTAGGGCCTCTCTGCACAGCGAGCCTCGGAGTTTTCCTGAGGAACTTTTCCATTTCTGGCTGCTTGGAGTGTAGTGGGGTCGTCTCTGAACTGCCTCTGGACTTGTCCTTGCCAGTCTTCCCCATATTAGTGCAAATTATAGCTTAATTTAGGGCAAATGAGCCGGAATGCTGGAGGAGCTCAAGCTCGTGCGGCCATTCAGCAGCGTGGCTAGGCTCCGCCCCCCTATAGTAGTTATATTCTTGTACATAGGAGCAGTATTATAGTAGTTATATTCTTGTACATAGGAGCAGTATTATAGTAGTTATATTCTTGTACATAAAAGCAGTATTATAGTAGTTATATTCTTGTACATAGGAGGCAGTATTATAGTAGTTATATTCTTGTACATAGGAGCAGTATTATAGTAGTTATATTCTTGTACATAGAAGCAGTATTATAGTAGTTATATTCTTGTACATAGGAGGGAGTATTATAGTAGTTATATTATTGTACATAGGAGCAGTATTATAGTAGTTATATTCTTGTACATAGGAGGCGGTATTATAGTAGTTATATTCTTGTACATAGGAGCAGTATTATAGTAGTTATATTCTTGTACATAGGAGGCAGTATTATAGTAGGTATATTCTTGTACATAGGAGACAGTATTATAGTAGTTATATTCCTGTACATAGGAGCAGTATTATAGTAGTTATATTCTTGTACATAGGAGCAGTATTATAGTAGTTATATTCTTGTACATAGAAGCAGTATTATAGTAGTTATATTCTTGTACATAGGAGGCAGTATTATAGTAGTTATATTCTTGTACATAGGAGCAGTATTATAGTAGTTATATTCTTGCACATAGGAGCAGTATTATAGTAGATAAATTCTTGTATATAGGAGCAGTATTATAGTAGTTATATTCTTGTACATAGGAACAGTATTATAGTAGATAAATTCTTGTACATAGGATCAGTATTATAGTAGTTATTTTTCTGTACATAGGAGCAGTATTATAGTAGTTATATTTCTGTACAAGAAAAGCAGTATTATAGTACTTATATAATTCTACATAGGCGAGTTCTGCCTGCTTCTCCTCCTTCTCCTCCCTCTCTGCTGCTCTGTCTTTCCCTCTGAACTCCCCTCCGCTTCCTCTCCTGTGGGCACCCACGTGACGTCCATCGACATGTCATCATCGTCACTTTCACCACCACTGACATTAGAGATCTCGGAGTAGGCAGCAACAGCGGGGGCCTCCCTCCTTGGGCTGATCCAGGTACTGTCGTCAGACCACTGGGTGGCTACCTCCTCTTCCTAATCCGATGCCAAGAATGGCTGCGCATCGGTAAGGTCTGGAAATGGATGGGGCTATGGTGCTGGTGTCTTTGGAGGTGCACACAGCAGAGAGTGAGGAGGGTGCAGATACAGAGGATGTTGAGGGTGCAGAAGCGGAAGGCTGAGTGAGCCACTCAACCAACTCTGGTGCGCCCTTTGAAGTTATCGCACGCACCTTCTCCAACTTCTCACTTAGGCCTGGTGCACCTGCTCGACCCCTACCACCCCTGCGGAATGGCCTGCCTCTTCCTCTGCCTGTCATTTTTAAAAAGACCCTGTGACAAAAGTCTCTAGCGAAGAGCAGTATTTGTGGAAGCAGGTATATGGCAGGCCTCAATCAGTTGTTAGTTGAAGCTGGTATATCACCCTCAAGCAGTAATTTTATGGACGCAGGTATATGGAAAACCTCAATCACTATTTTTTGGAAGCTAATAGATCACAGCCCTCAATAAGTATTTTCTGGAAGCTGTGAGGCAGGGATATGCCTCATGGTTGTTAGGGGAGATATATGGCAGGATTTGCTGTTTCTTCCCCACAATCACCAGGTCTGAAGAAAGACCAGGTGCAGTAATCACCTGGGGATAAAGGAATCCTCAGAGTGAGGGGGGGGGACTTGCACACAGAAGGCTGGAGTGGCTCTGTGTGGTCTGAGCCGGGAGGGCTGAGAGACCACTATCCCCCAAGAGACCCTGGTGTGGGAGCAGCCTGGAGGCTGCTGGAGGTTGGGCTGGGAAAGCCGCATCTCATCACGGGTGTGAACTGTGTTACAATTTAGGTGAGTCAGGGAAACCTATGTGTTTAGTTAGGGCCCAGACGGGCAAGGTATTTTATTTTGGCTTTGTGTGTTTTTCTTTATGCCGTGTGCCACAATAAAGCACAGTTTGGCCCCTAAATCCTGGTGTCTGTGAAGAAGCGTGTGATTGCAACCCCTGGAAAAGAGCTAATCCCCCCACAAAGCATACAAATATACTGTCTATGTTAGAAGTATATTATAAGTATATCACACCCCTCTGTGTATCACACCTATCGATAGCACACCTATACCAGTCCTTAAAAGGACTTTTGTGGCCCTATTAGCCAGTGTTTGGTGTCCCTAACAGCCTGTCCCTGCTCCACACAGCAACCTCTCCCTACACTGGCAAAACACTGAATGTAAAATGGCGGCCAGATCGGGTTCTTTTATAGGGTAGGGTGTGTGTCCATGTGCTGAAACGTCTCAATTGGCTGTCCTGTCCCACCTGATGGATGTGTCATGGGTCAAAATTCGTTGCAATGCAAAAGAATATGGTGCGCGCAGACATCGCCATATGTTCGCATGTTCGGTTGATCGCGAATGTGCAAAGTTTGCCACGAACCGCAAGGCCATCACTATTCTTGCACATAGCAGCAGTATTATAGTAGTTATATTCTTGTACATAGGAGGCAGTATTATAGTAGTTATATTCTTGTACATAGGAGGCAGTATTATAGTAGTTATATTCTTGTACATAGCAGCAGTATTATAGTAGTTATATTCTTGTACATAGCAGCAGTATTATAGTAGTTATATTCTTGTACATAGGGGGCAGTATTATAGCAGTTATATTCTTGTACATAGGAGCAGTATTATAGTAGTTATATTCTTGTATATAGGAGCAGTATTATAGTAGTTATATTCCTGTACATAGGAGGCAGTATTATAGTAGTTATATTCTTGTACACAGGAGCAGTATTATAGTAGTTATATTCCTGTACATAGGAGCAGTATTATAGTAGTTATATTCTTGTACATAGGGGGCAGTATTATAGCAGTTATATTCTTGTACATAGGGGGCAGTATTATAGTAGTTATATTCTTGTACATAGGAGCAGTATTATAGCAGTTATATTCTTGTACATAGAAGTCAGTATTATAGTAGTTATATTCTTGTACATAGGAGCAGTATTATAGTAGTTATATTCTTGTACATAGGAGCAGTATTATAGTAGTTATATTCTTGTACATAGGAGGCAGTATTATAGTAGTTATATTCTTGTACATAGCAGCAGTATTATAGTAGTTATATTCTTGTACATAGGAGGCAGTATTATAGTAGTTATATTCTTGTACATAGCAGCAGTATTATAGTAGTTATATTCTTACGTAGAGGATCAGTTTTATTTGACAACTCATCCTGAAAAAGCAAGTTGGTTCTTGTAACACGTCGATAGAAAAATGAATTGTATTGTGAAGAAAAACTCGAACAAATCTCAACATATGGCAGACCTGCCACCAAATTTACCTGCAGAGCAGCTATTAAACTAATATTGCATTATGCATGTCATTAAAAATAAACAATAGCGGATTTACAATTACTTCCAATTTTGACCAGAAGTTCTGGATCCTGCAAAGAAAGAAACTAAGAAAAAAAATCACTGCGTCCGGAAGACCTAGAAATGGGCAGGTAATGTGTAACTTCAAGGCAGCCCCAGACTCACACCCTGTCCTAGGTGGCTAGTATAGATTATATGTGTATACAGCTAGACCTGTCCTAGGTGGCTAGTATAGATTATATGTGTATACAGCTAGACCTGTCATAGGTGGCTAGTATAGATTATATGTGTATACAGCTAGACCTGTCCTAGGTGGCTAGTATAGATTATATGTGTATACAGCTAGACCTGTCCTAGGTGGCTAGTATAGATTATATGTGTATACAGCTAGACCTGTCCTAGGTGGCTAGTATAGATTATATGTGTATACAGCTAGACCTGTCCTAGGTTGCTAGTATAGATTATATGTGTATACAGCTAGACCTGCTAATAACCTTAATACAGTTCCTATGTTTATATGTTAATGACAAAAGCAGAGGTATTTACTGTGACATCATGTTTTGGAAGCCAAATAACTGTTATATTTTGTGTTCACAGAAGAAGAAAAAGATAATGTGCCTTTAAGATTAATTTTGTAATGAAAGGTAAGCTCAGTGACACAGCAGAAACAACAGAAAGTATAGTGTTAATCTGCCGTTGCTGGGCAGAAGTCTAGACCAATCACAGCCAGCTTATCACACAGCAAGAGTTTTCACCAATCACAGCCAGCCTTACAGACAGCCTGTCTGGGAATTCCCCTAGCACAGTCATGGCGAACCTATGGCATGGGTGCCAGAAGTGGCACTCAGCCCTCTATGTGGGCACCCACGCCCTGGAAAAAGTCTATGGCATAGCAATATGCTTTAGACTTTTCCTGCCATTCATCATCCCCAGGACATACTATAAACAGCACAGGCAGCGCATTAAATGTAGGCTATTATTCTATTATAGATAAATGATAAAGGACATGAAAGATATATTATTTTGGTATTTAGGTTAAATTGCCGTGTCGGCACTTTGCGATAAATAAGTAGGTATTTGGTTGCAGTTTTGGGCACTCGGTCTCTAAAAGGTTCACCATCACGGCCCTAGCAGGAGCTGCCATAATTATTATTCACCAGAGACAGGAGCTGAAGAGACATTCACTTCACTGAGAGCTGTGTTTTTATGGAAGCAGAGAGGCCAAAATAGGTATTTAAAACAGTTATAAAATGTTCCTACTGTTAGTATAGTAATTAGAACTGTATACTGAACCAGTTATATGTGTTTTTACTTACAGTTCCACCAATTGCAAAGTATAAATACAAATTGCAAGCTACAGTTGCAAACTGTGAACTACTATAAATACCATACAAACATATTGCGATCCAAATTGCATACAACCATACCAGATCATACTCAACCCATCTGCAAATAGTTACTGCTAACTGCATACCGCCATTTTGTGATATCTTTTCAGCACGTGTTATGTACATGGACTATCTGCTGCGGAGGCGGCAGTGTTATATATGAAGAAAAGTTGAAGTTAATAAAGAAGTTATTTCAAGCATTTGGTGTGCTCTTTACACCTACTGTTTCCATAGAATGGCGCTAGAGGAATTACAGAGTAATAGACAGTCTGGTTAGACTAAAAGTCAGAGATATCAAAATTCTTCTAATGCCACAGCGCAAAAGGCACTTCATAGTGCTGTGCCTGCCACAGTGGAACTTTTACCCTCAGAGGGCGAAGTGATAGCGCTCCTCAACTTGCACAGTAAAGAGCGCATTAGAGCAGCGGAGCGCCAGCATATACCGCCGCGCAGCAACTGTTCCCTGAGTGAGCAAGCAAAGACACCTCAGCGGAGCTACCATAAAGGCCATAGAACGTGTGCATTAGTCAAACTGCAGCCGACTCTTAAAGTGGCAGAACGGCAAAGGCAAGATAGTCAGAGAAAGAGCGCTAACCCTCCTGCGATCCCTAGAGAGAGAAAGAGACGCATGGTGGGAGGCCAAAGTCCAGAGCTAGAGTGCCTGCACCGCTATCCACGGAGAGACCACGTACTGCAGCCAGCTAGTTTCCCGCCACTAGGCCCAAAGCCTGCAGCAGCGTATCCAAGCCAGCGCATCGCAAGTCAGCACAAAGCATCGCAAGTCTGCACAGAGCATCGCAAGTCTGCACAGAGCATCGCAAGTCATCACACAGCATCTCAAGTCAGCACAAGCATCGCATCATATCAAGAAAAGACAAGTTTCCTTTAAGATTGACATTTGTTCCTGCTCTTGAGTATAAGGTTTGAGCTTTCCTTTTTTTTTTTTTTTACACTTATCATTGCATATTGGCTTTGGCATAAAGAAACATTTTTTGTGTTCAGAAATAAGATACTTTAAATAAAAACAAAAGACAGTTTGTAGTACACTGACTCTAAAGCATTTAAAGTGAAAGTCATTTATTGCCTGCACTTATCGCTGTTGTATTTAAAGTGAAAGTCATTTATTTCTGCATTTGTCAGTATTGCATTTAAAGTGAAAGGACTCTTATTATTTGTATTCATTGTTATAGTATTTAAAGTAAAATGTCTGAGCCTAGTATTACCATGCCACTGATAGAGGATACAAAGATAGCTAGAGTAGAGGGGGAAGAGCAAGGGAACCTGTCTGAGGTAGAAGAGTCTGATGCAGCATTAGTCTTGCCTCAAACAAATATAGCCCAAACAGATGAACTAAGACGTTCATCACGTGCCAGAAAACCGACCCCAAAGATGCTGGAAAATTTGGAGCAAGAAGCAGCACTGAAAGGAAAAAAGTTTGCCAGAATGTATGATAAGTGGAAATTATACATTAAAGACATTCGTAGAAAGCTAAAGCAAGAAAGTATAAAAGGGAACTTGAGTGATATGGTAGAGACGGTAGAAGAATCTGAATCAGAGCTTATGGCAGCATATGTCAACCTGCGGTCATTTACGACACCTTCCCAGGATATTGTAAGGAACATGGACACATGTACTGCGGTCACTAAAGATTTGGTAAAGCTCATGAGAGAACTATCATCTGCAGAAAACTATGATGAAGTTAAAGCAAGAAGTAGAATGAATGAGCTTTTTATGAGAGACTATGCTAGGTCCTTAGGTGGTACCACAATCTCAAGTGTGACTTCCTTCGCTAGCAGAAGTGCCACCCACATATCAGAGTCCTCAAATACTTCAGCAAAAAGAAAGGAATTATCTGAACAACTTGCTGTCAACAGAGCATAAATTGAGATAGAAGCTGGAATCGAGGTGCAGCGCAAACTGATAGCTGAAAAGGATGCACAATGCTATCAAATGGATACACAATGCCATCAGATGGAAGCTGAAATGGAAGCCAGACTCAGAGTACACGAAAAGGATATGAGTCAGAGTAGTCATAGGTTCAAATCTGTACTAAGTAAAGAAAAAGACTCCTATTTTCCTTCGTACGCTCAAGAAAATGAAAGAAAATCTCCAGCACTTGGTGAAGAAATAAGTTATTATCCTTCCATCCCTGCTCAGAAAAACAAAGAGAGGCCTAGTCTAGTGTTAGGAAAGGTGTGTGAATTTACCCTCTATCTCTACCGGAAAAATAAAGACAAGGACTCACTAGTTCAGAAGTGAGAAAATAGAACCGGATGATTCTATTCCTAGATGCCATGGCAATGCTCAGGAGAATGTTACAACCATTGTCCCAGCAAGACCACAGAGAACAGTCCTAGCTAGACTTCCCGTTCCGGAACCCACTGTATTTTCAGGAGACGTACTGAAGTTCATAGAGTGGAAGGCAAGTTTTGAAATGATCATTGAGCATCATTGCTTCAGTCCAGTTGACAAGTTATTCTACCTTCAGAGATATGTTGGTGGAGAAGCCAAGGAAGTTCTTGAAGGTAACTTCTATAGAAAAGACGAAGAAGCCTACAAGCAAGCTTGGGAAAAATTTAATGCAAGATATGGTCATCCTTTCTTAGTACAAAGAGCTTTAGAGAGAAATTGAATAACTGGCCTAAAATAGGTCCTAAAGAACACTTCAGACTCCAAAAGTATGGTGACTTCCTGCAAGCATGCAGCAATGCCATCCCACATGTTCAAGGACTGGAAGTACTGAACGACTATCTAGAAAACCACAGGATGCTAACTAAGCTACCTGAAGAAGTGGCTTCTAGATGGAATCGCTATGTGACTAAACAGTTAGATCTAGGCAAGAACTTCCCAAGTTTTAAAGAGTTCTCTGAGTTAGTCAATAAGGAAGCACGGATAGCATGTAATCCAGTAACATCATCTTACGTCTTAAAATCCTTAGAAGAAAGGCCTGCAAGAGAGATAAGACGTGCAAGAGCAACTAGCTTTGCAACCAACACAGCAGCTAAAGGTCCAGATACCTACGAGAGCAAGTTCAAAGTCACTACTGGGATCAGTAGAGAGACAGAACCGACAAATCTTCAGACTACCTTCAAGTGTATGTTCTGTGGAGAGAACCACTCCATACATAAGTGCCAACAATTGAAGGCGAAGTCCCCAGAAGAAAAGAAAAAATTTGTGCTGGATAACCAACTGTGTTTCGGATGCCTAAGAAAAGGCCATGTTACTAAGGAGTGTAAGAAAAAGGCCACATGCAGCATTTGCAAAGGACGCCATCCTACACCACTACATGAAGAACGTCCAAAGAAGGATAAATCCTCAATACCTAAAGATACTGAGGAAGGAAAGAAAGTATCGGTATTCTCTTGCAGAGTGAGGGAAGGAGAAAGCAATGGCACATCAATGGTTGTACCAGTGTGCATATTAAATCCTAAAAGGAGGAACAAGAAGGTATACGCCTATGCGCTACTGGATGCCCAGAGTGATGTCACCTTCATTGATCAAGAAATCTGCAAGAAATTACAAGTGGCTACAGAACCAGTGAAGCTCAAACTCACCACAATGACGGGGAGAGACACATTAGTGAACAGTCAAAGGGTCAAAGGACTGAGAGTTAGAGGACTTCATTCAAACTGCACATTAGATCTACCTCCAGCTTATACAAAAGATGATATACCTCTAGATCGAGATCGCATACCTACCTGTGAAACAGCCAATGAATGGGAGCACCTATCTGTCATATCTCATGAAATGTCCCCGCTGAAGGAGTTTGGTGTTGGACTGTTGATAGGCTACGATTGTCCCGAAGCCTTGGTACCACGAAAGGTAATCACAGGAGGAAAGGGTGAACCCTACACTGTTCAAACTGATCTAGGATGGGGTGTTGTTGGAGGAAAACAGCAGATCGCAAACTCAAGACAGGTGACAGGATTGTGTCATCGAATATCTGTCCAAGAGTTACCAACTGTAAGTCCAGCAAAAGTAATCAAGATCCTTGAATCCGACTTTGCAGACATAAGTTCTAAAGAAAAGAGTGTATCCCAAGAAGACATAAAGTTCGTACACACTCTAGAAGAAAGTATTCAGCAGAATCAACAAGGTCATCTTGAAATGCCCTTACCTTTTAGAGAACGACCTCAGTCTGCCAAATAACAGAAATCTTGCCCTAGCAAGATTGAAATGTTTGAAGAAAAAGATGGGAAGAGATCCCAAATTCAAGCAGGATTATTTGAAATTCATGGAAGGCATCCTCGAAGAAGGACATGCAGAGAAAGTTAATAACCAACCTAAAGAAGGAGAAGTGTGGTACATCCCACATCAAGGTGTTTACCACTCAAAGAAACCAGATAAGATTAGAGTAGTATTTGATTGCTCAGCAAAGTACAATGGTGTTGCATTGAATGATCATCTACTAAAAGGACCAGATCTTACAAACACTCTGCCTGGAGTACTCTGTAGATTCAGAAAGTATCCGTAGCAGGTCATGTGTGACGTTGAAAAGATGTTCCACCAGTTTCATGTGAAAATGAAGATAGAGACTTCCTGAGGTTTCTATGGTGGGAGGATGGAGATACAGATACAGAGCCAGCAGAATACAGAATGAAAGTACACTTGTTTGGAGCAGCATCATCTCCAGGTTGCGCCAATTATGGTATGAAGTACCTGGCTAATCAGAATGAAAAGGATTGCCCATCAGCAGCAAATTTTCTGAAGAAAAACTTTTATGTAGATGATGGTCTCATAAGTCTAGAGTCTACAGAATCTGCAATCAAACTAGTGAAAGAAAGCCAAGAGTTATGCGCAAGAGGAAACCTGCGCCTTCACAAATTCATCTCAAACAACAGAGAGGTACTGGAATCCATCAGTGACTCTGAACGTGCAGCAACAATGAAGAATGTAGATCTCAATTATGATCATCTTCCAGTTCAGAACTGTACTTGGATTGGGATGGAATGTAGAGAACGACAAGTTCTTCTTTGAAGTATCTATTGAAGAGAAAGTTGCAACTAGACGTACCATTCTTTCCGCAGTGGCTTCTATATTTGATCCATTGGGATTCTTGGCCCCAGTAATCCTCAGAGCAAAATAAATACTACAAGAATTATGCAGACAGAAGTTGGGATGGGATGAGCCCATACCTGAAAATTTGAGGCCAAGGTGGGAGAGTTGGATAAGAGACTTGCAAAACTTGAGAGAAGTTCGGATACCCAGATGTTTTGTACCTCATGATTTCGGAAAGTACAAGAAAATAGAACTTCATCATTTTTCAGATGCCAGTAGTTATGGTTATGGTCAGTGCTCCTACATCAGAGTAATAGGAGAAGAAAAGATACACTGTGCCCTGGTTATGGGGAAGGCCAGAGTTGCACCTACCAGTATTCAGACAATACCAAGACTTGAACTGACAGCAGCTGTTGTTTCAGCATCAGTAAGCAAGTTTCTGAGAGAAGAATTGGAATTGAAAATAGATGAAGAATATTTTTGGACAGACTCACAAGTTGTCCTAGGATACATAAACAACGAAGCTCGAAGATTCCATATCTTTGTCGCCAACAGAGTTGAGAAAATTCGGGAAATAACAAATCCAGAACATTGGCATCACATTGACACAAAGCATAACCCAGCAGATCATGCTTCAAGAGGCCTGAATGTAACAGAATTGAAAAATTCTAATTGGTTCACAGGTCCAGAGTTCCTTTGGGAAAAGGAAATCACGCCCAGTAAAGGTTACACAGAATTGTCTATGGGTGATCCAGAAGTAAAAGTTGTACAAACATTGAGCACTGCTGCCAAGTGTCAAGATGACATACTTGAAAGACTAGCCAGATGTTCAAAATGGAATACAGTCATAAACGTAGTAGCTCGAATTCAACGTTTGGCAAAGGGAATCAGAAAGAAGGAATTGTTGAATGTAGAAGAAAGAATGAAAGCTGAAGAAACAGTCATAAGACTCATTCAACAGAGATTCTACAGTGAAGAGTTGAAGAGACTTAGTCAAGAACCTAAAAGGCTTCCAAACAACCACCCATTGTACAAGCTTAATCTTGTTCTGCAGGATGGTATACTGAAGGTGGGAGGGAGACTGGAAAATGCATCGTTACCTAGCAGAGTGAAGCATCCAGCAATTCTACCCAAAAACTCTACCTTCACAAGATTGATTATTGATCACTACCACAACATATCCTTGCATCAAGGAAGAAGCTTTACCCAAAGCTGTTTGAGAGAAGGTGGTTACTGGATTGTGAAAGGAAGCAAAGTTATAGCAAAGTATATAAGTAAATGTGTAGTCTGCAGAAAGGCACGTAGACCTACAGAAGAACAAAGAATGGCAGATTTACCGGCAGATCGTGTAAACCCATCACCACCATTTCTTTATAGCAGAATGGATTGTTTTGGCCCATTCATCACCAAACAGAACCGCAAGGAGTACAAGAGATATGGACTAATATTTACATGTCTAAGCTCCAGAGCAATTCACCTGGAAATGTTAGAAGATATGTCAACTGACGCATTCATCAACGCCTTAAGATGTTTCATAGCCATTAGAGGTACCGTCAGAGAGCTTAGATCTGACCAAGGATCTAATTTTGTCGGAGCAAAGAATGAATTGAAGAAAGCTCTAAAAGAGATCGATAAAGAAAAAGTAACTGAGTATTTGTTAGAGAAACAGTGTGATTTTCATATGAATGCTCCACATGCAAGCCATACAGGAGGAGTTTGGGAAAGACAAATCAGAACTGTGAGAAATGTGTTAAGTTCAGTGTTGAAAAAGAACGCCGGAAGAATAGATGATGCTTCACTTAGGACCCTATTCTATGAAGTAATGTCTATTGTTAACAGTCGTCCACTTACAGTTGATAACATCAACGATCCAACAAGTTTGGACCCTTTAACTCCCAACCATCTACTTCACCTTAAGTCTGATTACATACAGCCACCACCTGGCAAGTTCACCAAAGAGGATTATATGCTAAAAGGAGATGGCGAAGAGTTCAATATCTATCAGAACAGTTTTGGAATAGATGGAGGAAAGAGTACTTAGCCAATCTGATGCTAAGAAGTAAATGGCAAACACCCAGAAGAAATGTCCAAGTTGGTGACATAGTGTTAGTGAAAGAAGAAGATTTACCTAGAAGTCAATGGAAATTGGCCAAAGTTCTAGAAGTTCAAAAGGATGAAGACAAACTAGTAAGAAGAGTGTTGTTACAAATAGGAGACTCAAAACTTGACAAAAAAGGAAAACAGTCTCACTACTCCACTCAAGTTGGAACGTCCTATACAGAAGTTAGTTGTTCTACTTGAGAGTGATAAAAGACACTTGGAAGTTGAGAACCTGATGGAAAATTCCTCAAATTCATGTTCAAGTCCTACCACTAAGAACATAGAATTATTGGTGGGAGTGTAGCTGGCCAGCTAAGACCTGTCCTAGGTTGCTAGTATAGCTTATATGTGTATACAGCCAGACCTGCCAATAGCCTTAATACAGTTCCTATGTTTATGTGTTAAAGACAAAAGCAGAGTTATTTACTGTGACTCATGTTTTGGATGTTATATAACTGTTATATTTGTGTTCACAGAAGCAGAAAAAGATAATATGCTTTAAGATTCATTTTATAGTGTAAGGTAAGCTCAGTGACACAGCAGAAACAACAGAAAGCATAGAGTTAAACTGTTGTTGCTGGGCAGAAGTGTCTAGACAATCACAGCCAGCTCTCACAGCAAGAGTTTTCACCAATCACAGCCAGCCTCACACACAGCCTGTCTGGAAAATCCCCTAGCAGTGCTGCTAGAATCATTATTCACCAGCGACAGGAGCTGAAGAGACATTCACTTCACTGAGAGCTGTGTTTTATGGGAGCAGGAGAGGCCAAAATAGGTATTTAAAACAGTTATATAATGTTCCTGTTGTTAGTATTGTGATTGGAACTGTATATTGAACCAGGTATATGTGTGTTTACTTACAGTTCCACCAATTGCAAAGTATAAATACAAATTACAAGCTACAGTTGCAAACTGTGAACTACTACAAATACCATACAAACATATTGCAATCCAAATTGCATACAACCATACCAGATCATACTCAACCCATCTGCAAATAGTTACTGCTAACTGTATGCCGCCATTTTGTGATACCTTTCAACACGTGTTATGTACGTGGACTATCTGCTGCGGAGGCGGCAGTGTTATATGAAGAAAATATGTAAAAAGGAAGGATTGGTCACTCTTACATGGAAATATAGGATGTTTGTTTTATTAATATTACTAATATAAGTTAAAATACAAAAACAATAATATAAAATGCATAAAATGGAACAATCTCCTATATCTATTCTCTATATAAGACAAAAACGATAATAATTTCAATGCTGGACAGAAAACAGTGTTACAGTGTCTCCACCTGGATTCGATAGTCTGTTATGTGGAAGACAAATTGATACAGGTGTTCACCCAATGATTTGGATACAGTTTCAGTTGAATAAATAAATCAGCTGTATAATGGTAGAGAAGGAATCTCTCATGCTTGTATCAAAGTCCATATATATGAACGAAATCCCACTCTTTTGTGGATAAAAGATAGATTATTTCTGCTCCTTTTCTTGGTGTTATAGTATATAGCTCTGATAGTCCGTGCAAAATGCTTTGGAACGCAGTGAGTATAGACAAATCGGCCGCTATAGACCAATGCTGCACCGTATGCGCCTGCTGACTGGTGTACTGTATTTGTAAGAATTATCGCTGTACAGATAATTTCAGTCTTCACAGGCAGTGTATTCGGTCGGTGTTAACTGGATGTTATACCCACTGGGATAGTGGGCTTACCTTTGTTGAAGCCGTCGGATGGAGGTAAGAGCTTGAATGCGAGACCCTGCTTAGCTGAATCAGCCGGCGTCCCGGCTGCAGAGCTGCTCGTGTCCCACGTGTTCTCCGCGGGAAATTTGAACCGGATATGCAAAGTCCTTCTCTATCAGCGCTGATGAATGACGTGTTGCGATAATTTCAACAATGGATCCAAGAGTTTCTTTTTCTTTGTAGTGCACTTGGTAGAAGATGGGGTATTCGTCCAAAGGTGTGACGCTAGACGCGTTTCAGGGAAACACTGTCCCCTTCCTCAGTAGCATACTCCCATCTTGTAAAACCTTGTAATTTATACTAGTATTGGTTATCACCAAGGTCCGGACTGGACTCTGGAATGTTTCATTCAGGGTCAGTGTAGCATTTTAGATATTATTTTAATGCATTGTTTTCATGTCCCAATCTGAGTCATTGTCATATTTGTACCTAACATTTTGGTCTACAGATATAGGATATCATATCAGATATTGATATTTCATTTCTTAGTTCTAAACATATGATAAAATACACTTTAAAAGTATGTAAAAATATAAATAAATAATACCAAACATACTCAAGTCTCTTATTCCAAAGCTTTTTTAGAGGATTTATTTATCCTTCATTAAAATCTTCTTTTCATTGAAAAAACACACTTCACTTCCAAAAAACGCACTTTGTTACAAAAAACGCAGATGCGGTTTTGCTGCGTTTTCTACAGGTTTGATGCGCCCTTTCTCTTCTTTCACTTCCTAAGTGTCCAAAATTAATCAGAGGTGTTCTATGTATGATATCTCCTATTGTGCGGTGTGTATGGCAGTTGAAACAATGGCAGTAGAAAAGGTGATAAAGGGGTGGCACGTGTGGGGTAGAGGGAGAGTCGTGGTGCTGGGAAAAACAGCCTGACAACGACTCTACATCGACACCCACACGGACCACCCATATTCTATATGAACCCAAAAATTTCTAACTCCGCATTTAGGCCTCTAGGTAAGAGACTACCAAATTCATAGATTTTTCTAGATTCCGCCCTTGATAGTCTCTCAATTTGACTGCCTCCTCGCCAATGTTTCTCCACCCTTTCCAGTGCCATGAAAGAGAGACCTCTAGGGTTTTGTTGATGTACGTCCTTGAAGTGCTTGGACAGCGAGTGTTTTTCATACCCTTTAGAGATATTATTAAGGTGTTCCGCTATCCTAACCTTCAAGGTACGTTTGGTCCGCCCAATGTATTGTCTCAGACATGGACACTGGATTAGGTAGATAACATTGGTGGAGTTACATGTGAGAAAGTGCTTGATGGTCATAGTATGTGAGTTTTGTGTGGAGGTGACTGTGGTTGTTTTCCTTGGGAATTTGGTCTTCCTACATCCCAAACAACTACCACATCTATAAAAGCCCTTCTGTTGGAGCCAGTTGGTTACTTGACCTTTTTTCTTTTTTTCTTTTACTGAAGGGGCTATTTGGATTCCCAAATTAGGGGCTCTTGAATATATGATTTTGGGGATTGGTGGTAGGAGCGTCCCTATAATTTTGTCCCTATGTAGATGATGCCAATGGGATTTTATGATGGATTCTATTTGTTTGGCCTGAGTGTTGTATGGTAAAATAATTCTAAAATCAGAATTGTTTTCTTTTTTACATTTTTGTGTTGGTTCAAAGAAGGTTTTTCTGTCCAACTCTTTTACTTTGACAAGGGCCTCATTAATAATTGTATCTGGGTAGTTCTTTTCCTTAATTGTTTGCTCATACTTATGGCTTCCTCCTCAAACTTGTCCTCTTCCGTGCAGTTGCGCTTAAGTCGGCGGAACTGCCCGAATGGGACGTTGGTTAGCCACCTTGGTAGGTGGCAGCTTGAGAAAGGAATGTAGCCATTCTTGGCCGTGGGTTTATGGAAAGTATTACATACATATTTGTTGTTTTTTCGTATGATCTCGATATCCAAAAATTCCACTCTCTCACTCCCAATGTTGGAGGTGAACTTTAAGTTGTTTTCATTATCATTGATCTCCTCAACGAATTTGTTCAAACTTTCTTGTGTTCCACCCCAAATAAAGATGACATCATCTATATATCGCCGCCACAGGACCAGGTCTGCCCCCAGGATCGGGTCGATGTTATTTACCTCCCACTGAGCCAAAAATAAATTGGCATAACTGGGGGCAAACCTGGTCCCCATGGCGGTTCCCCTCCTCTGCAGATAGAATTGATCAGAGAAGAGGAAATAGTTGTGATGTAGGATGTGGTTAACACCCTCCAACATATATTCTATTTGGTTTTCTTCCCATGTCGTACCCTTGGATAATTGTTCCCTCAAGGCTGAGATACCCTGATTGTGATCAATGATGGTATAGAGGGACTGGTTGTCCAGGGTACCCATTATCCAATGGTCCTGGGCGTCCAGGCCCTCCAAGGAGCCCTACAATCTCAGTGGTGTCACGTATATAAGATCTAATCTTCCTCACCTCAGGCTGGAGTAGGGTATCTATATACTGAGATAGATTCACTGTGAGGGATCCAATTCCCGAAATAATCGGGCGGCCCGGTGGGTCCACAATACTCTTGTGGACCTTTGGTAGGCAATAGAAAATTGGTAACCTACCCGGCATGTCTAAAATAAAATTATATTCCGATTGTGTTAGAATCCTCTGTTCTAATCCTTTTTTACAATATTCTGAAAGTACCCGTCTGAAATCCTCAGTCGGGTCCTTTTTCAGAAGAATATAGGTTGTTTGATCCGCCAACTGTCTCAAGCATTCCTTATTATATTGCTCCTCTCCCCAAATCACAATTGCCCCTCCCTTATCAGCTGGGCGGACAACTATTTTTTCATTTTTCTGTAATTCCCTTATTGCTTTAATCTCCCCATTTGTGAGGTTGTTTTTGTGTACATTTCTTATTTTTAGTTTTTCCAAATCTGCCTCCACATTTTTCTGAAATGTGGCCATTTCTGGTCCAATCTCAGATCTCTGGAATTTTTTTTACTTATTCCTTAATTGTGTGTGGATATAGGAATCTTGTGTTTGGTATTCCATCATAGGTGGATTTTTAATAAAATATTTTTTTAGGCAAATTTTCCGAATGAATTTTTGGATGCCTATATATGTGTTAAATTTATCCAAGGAGAGTGATGGTGCAAATTTTAAACCTTTATTTAAAAGTGTGACCTGGGTGGTAGTAAGATTTATTCCACTCAGATTGATAATATTATTATCAATAGTGTTTAATAGTGATCCCTGTGTTCCCCTCTTTCCCTTTGATCGCCGTGTCTTCCTCTTTTTTGATAATAATTTTCCCTGTGATGTGTTTCTCGTATGTTCTCCGGATTGTAATTGTCCGGGGAGTCCAGTGTCCATAATCCGTGTCTCCCTGAATCAGTTTTCGGCCGTGTTTGGTTTCTCTGTACCTCTTGAGCCCTGTGTCTCAGATTGTAAGGTGCTCTGTGTGTATAAGGGGTTATCCTCCCTTGATCTGTTGGTTGAGATTGTTTTGGTTTTAACCGAGGGGAATGGTGGGGGGGGGTTTGATCTAAAAAAGAATGATCAGCCAAGGTCTCAAACCTATTTTGTGTCGGTATATCATACCGTCTTGACTCTCTAATTTCATTATGTTTGGGCTGATGATTCTCTCTTACTTGTTCTTCCCTATTGGGTCTCCTCTCATCAGATTTGGCAGTATATTTATGTTTTTTAGTTTTTTTAGATATAATTTCTTGTTCTATTTTGTCTAGGCTCTTATGTAATCTTTCCTGCCACGTCTCATATGTCTGATCTTTTGGGAATTTGTCTATCTTTGATTTTAATGTCATTATTTTATCTGTCAAATTACCCAAAATTGTGGTTCTCCTTCTGATGATTAATTCCATCAAAGCTCTAGATTGTGAATGTAGTAACTCCTCCCATTCCTTATTAAAAGTCTCACCTGCTAGATCTTGTGCTGGGGTTTTAAACAATTGTAGGCCCTTAGGGACTTTATCATGATTTAAATATAATTGGAGGGACCGTATTTCCCAAATTTGACGCAATTTTTTGTGTAGAAGGTCCTCTAACTCACGAAAAGATTCTACTATAGACTTTTCTTCTAAATTACTAGGATTTCCTCTTTCTATATCTTCAAAGCTATAGGTTTCAGCCTTGAGTTGTTTGGTTTCCATATAGTTCCATATATCCATATTGGGAGACAGAGGGAGCTGGATCTCAGATGGGTGATTGGAATTAGTATTGGCAAAAAACAAGGGGATCCGCTCACTTCTGTTTCCCTCAGGACAGGTGCTCCAATCCAAAAATGAGTCACCCCTCAAAATGGTAAGTAAAATATGTAAAAAAGAAGGATTGGTCACTCTTACATGGAAATATAGGGTGTTTGTTTTATTGATATTATTAATATAGGTTAAAATACAAAACCATTGATATAAAATACATAAGATGAAACAATCTCCTATATCTATTCTCTATTTGTGATATGTATGACAAAGACGATAATAATTTCAATGCTGGACAGAAAACAGTGTCACAATGTCTCCACCTGGATTCGATAGTCTGTTGTGTGGAAGACAAATTGATACAAGTGTTCGCCCAGTGATTTAGATACAATTTCAGTTGAATAAATAAATCAGCTGTATAATGGTAGAGAATGAATCTCTAATGCTTGTATCAAAGTCCATATATATGAACGAAATCCCACTCTTTTGTGGATAAAAGATAGATTATTTCTGCTCCTTTTCTTGGTGTTATAGTATATAGCTCTGATAGTCCGTGCAAAATGCTTTGGAACACAGTGAGTATAGACAAATCGGCCGCTATAGACCAATGCTGCACCGTATGCGCCTGCTGACTGGTGTACTGTATTTGTAAGAATTATCGCTGTACAGATAATTTCAGTCTTCACAGGCAGTGTATTCGGTCGGTGTTAACTGGATGTCTTTTCTACTGCCATTGTTTCTACTGCCATACACACCGCACAATAGGAGATATCATACATAGAACACCTCTGATTAATTTTGGACACTTAGGAAGTGAAAGAAGAGAAAGGGCGCATCAAACCTGTAGAAAACGCAGCAAAACCGCATCTGCGTTTTTTGTAACAAAGTGCGTTTTTTGGAAGTGAAGTGTGTTTTTTCAATGAAAAGAAGATTTTAATGAAGGATAAATAAATCCTCTAAAAAAGCTTTGGAATAACAGACTTGAGTATGTTTGGTATTATTTATTTATATTTTTACATACTTTTAAAGTGTATTTTATCATATGTTTAGAACTAAGAAATGAAATATCAATATCTGATATGATATCCTATATCTGTAGACCAAAATGTTAGGTACAAATATGACAATGACTCAGATTGGGACATGAAAACAATGCATTAAAATAATATCTAAAATGCTACACTGACCCTGAATGAAACATTCCAGAGTCCAGTCCGGACCTTGGTGATAACCAATACTAGTATAAATTACAAGGTTTTACAAGATGGGAGTATGCTACTGAGGAAGGGGACAGTGTTTCCCCGAAACGCGTCTAGCGTCACACCTTTGGACGAATACCCCATCTTCTACCAAGTGCACTACAAAGAAAAAGAAACTCTTGGATCCATTGTTGAAATTATCGCAACACGTCATTCATCAGCGCTGATAGAGAAGGACTTTGCATATCCGGTTCAAATTTCCCGCGGAGAACACGTGGGACGCGAGCAGCTCTGCAGCCGGGACGCCGGCTGATTCAGCTAAGCAGGGTCTCGCATTCAAGCTCTTACCTCCATCCGACGGCTTCAACAAAGGTAAGCCCACTATCCCAGTGGGTATAACATCCAGTTAACACCGACCGAATACACTGCCTGTGAAGACTGAAATTATCTGTACAGCGATAATTCTTACAAATACAGTACACCAGTCAGCAGGCGCATACGGTGCAGCATTGGTCTATAGCGGCCGATTTGTCTATACTCACTGTGTTCCAAAGCATTTTGCACGGACTATCAGAGCTATATACTATAACACCAAGAAAAGGAGCAGAAATAATCTATCTTTTATCCACAAAAGAGTGGGATTTCGTTCATATATATGGACTTTGATACAAGCATTAGAGATTCATTCTCTACCATTATACAGCTGATTTATTTATTCAACTGAAATTGTATCTAAATCACTGGGCGAACACTTGTATCAATTTGTCTTCCACACAACAGACTATCGAATCCAGGTGGAGACATTGTGACACTGTTTTCTGTCCAGCATTGAAATTATTATCGTCTTTGTCATACATATCACAAATAGAGAATAGATATAGGAGATTGTTTCATCTTATGTATTTTATATCAATGGTTTTGTATTTTAACCTATATTAGTAATATTAATAAAACAAACATCCCTATATTTCCATGTAAGAGTGACCAATCCTTCCTTTTTACATATTTACTTACCATTTTGAGGGGTGACTCATTTTTGGATTGGAGCACCTGTCCTGAGGGAAACAGAAGTGAGCGGATCCCCTTGTTTTTTGTTATATGAAGAAAAGTTGAAGTTAATAAAGAAGTTACTTCAAGTATTTGGTGTGCTCTTTAAACCTACTGTTTCCATAGAACGGCGCTAGAGGAATTACAGAGTAATAGACAGTCTGGTTAGACTAAAGTCAGAGATATCAAAATTCTTCTAATGCCACAGTGCAAAAGGCACTTTATAGTGCTGCGCCTGCCACAACCATGGCCTGCAGAACTAAATGGCCTAGGAAGATCCTGTCCTACTCCTGGCTCCTAACCAGGCTGCCATCCCAGCATCCACTATGACCCATAACTGATAGGTTTGAATTGCAAGGTGGTGAGGAACCTGATGGTAGCGCACACTCTCTCCCAAGGAGGGACGTCTAATGAGGATACCACACCACCGAAAAGACCTGTACTAAGGCACCTCAGGGTCACCACTGCTGGGGAACTTCCTCACCTTGAGATTTCAAACTACTTAGCTTTTAGCTTCAATATGGGGGCACTTTAAAGCCTCCAACACTTCCAAATGGTGACAACTGTCTGACACATATAGCCCCATCATGGACAATGGCCTTTAGCCACACGCTGACAGCGCTTCCTGCTCCGCAACTGATTTTATTATCTGAGGCCTCACAGCGGCATCTAGTGGCCGCACAGTAGTTATGCCCAGATATGTGCCCACTCAAAGTAGTATTGCTCAGATATGTGCCCCTCACAGTAGTTATGCTCAGATATGTGCCCCTCACAGTAGTTATACCAGATATGTTCCCCCTCACAGTAGTTATACCAGATATGTTCCCCCTCACAGTAGTTATACCAGATATGTGCCCCCTCACAATAGCTATGCCAAATATGTGCCCCCTCACAGCAGTTATACCAGATATGTGCCCCCTCACAGTAGCTATACCAGATATGTGCCCCCTCATAGTAGTTATACTATCTGGCTATAACTACTGTGAAGGGGCATGTATCTGGGCATTAAGACTGTGAAGGGGAGCCATGTGAGTATGGCCAGATATGTCCCCCCACATAGTAGCAACACCCAGATATGTGCCCCTTTACGGTAGTTATGCCCAGGTGTGTGCCTCTCTCAGTATTTATGCCCAAATATGTGCCCCCTCACAGTAGTTATGCCAGATATGTGCCCCATCACAATAATTATGCCCATATATGTGCGCTGTCCCAGCGGTTATGCCAGATATGTGCCCCCTTCACAGTAGTTATGCCCAGATATGTGCCCCCTCACAGTAGTATTGCTCAGATATGTGCCCCTCACAGTAGTTATGCTCAGATATGTGCCCCTCACAGTAGTTATGTCCAGATATGTTCCCCTCACAGTAGTTATACCAGATATGTGCCCCTCACAGTAATTATACCAGATATGTGCCCCCTCACAGTAGTTATACCAGATATGTGCCCCCTCACAATAGCTATGCCAAATATGTGCCCCCTCACAGCAGTTATACCAGATATGTGCCCCCTCACAGTAGCTTTACCAGATATGTGCCCCCTCATAGTAGTTATACTATCTGGGTATAACTACTGTGAAGGGGCATGTATCTGGGCATTACGACTGTGAAGGGGAGCCATGTGAGTATGGCCAGATATGTCCCCCCACATAGTAGCAACACCCAGATATGTGCCCCTTTACGGTAGTTATGCCCAGGTGTGTGCCTCTCTCAGTATTTATGCCCAAATATGTGCCCCCTCACAGTAGTTATGCCAGATATGTGCCCCATCACAATAATTATGCCCATATATGTGCGCTGTCCCAGCGGTTATGCCAGATATGTGCCCCCTTCACAGTAGTTATGCCAAATATGTGCCCCCTTACAGTTATACCAGATATGTCCCCCCTGACAATATCTATGCCAGATATGTGCCCCCTCACAGTAGTTATGCCAGATATGTGCCCCCTCACAGTAGTTATGCCAGATATGTGCCCCCTCACAGTAGTTATGCCAGATATGTGCCCCCTCACAGTAGTTATGCCCAGATATGTCACCCTCACAGTAGTTATGCCCAGATATGTCACCCTCACAGTAGTTATGCCCAGATATGTGCCCCCCTCAGAGTAGTTATGCCAGATATTTACCCCCTCACAGTAGTTATACCAGATATGTGCCCCCTCACAGTAGTTATACCAGATATGTGCCCCCTCACAGTAGTTATACTATCTGGGTATAACTACTGTGAGGGGGCACATATCTGGGCATTAAGTCTGTGAAGGGGAGCCATGTGAGTATGGCCAGATATGTGCCTTCTCATAGTAGTAGCACCCACATATGTGCCATTTTACAGTAGTTATGCCCAGGTGTGTGCCCCTCTCAGTAGTTATGCCCAAATATGTGCCTCCTCACAGTAGTTATGCCAGATATGCGCCCCTTCACAATAATAATGCCAATATATGTGCCCTGTCACAGCGGTTATGCCCTGATATGTGCCCCCTTCACAGTAGTTATGCCAGATATGTGCCCCCTCGCAGTAGTTATACCAGATATGTGCCCCCTCACAGTAGTTATGCCATATATGTGCCCTCCTCACAGTAGTTATGCCAGATATGTGCCCCTCACAGTAGTTATACCAGATATGTGCCCCCTCACAGTAGTTATGCCAGATATGTGCCCCTCACAGTAGTTATGCCAGATATGTGCCCCCTCACAGTAGTTATGTCCAGATATGTGCACCCTCACAGTAGTTATGCCCAGATATGTCACCCTTACAGTTGTTATGCCCAGATATGTGCCCCATCACAGTTGTTATGCCAGATATGTGCCTCTTCACAATAATTATGCCCATATATGTGCCCTGTCACAGCGGTTATGCCCTGATATGTGCCCTCTTCACAGTAGTTATGCCAGATATGTGCCCCCTCACAGTAGTTATACCAGATATGTGCCCCCTCACAGTAGTTATACTATCTGGGTATAACTACTGTGAGGGGGCACGTATCTGGGCATTAAGACTGTGAAGGGGAGCCATGTGAGTATGGCCAGATATGTCCCCCCACATAGTAGCAACACCCAGATATGTGCCCCTTTACGGTAGTTATGCCCAGGTGTGTGCCCCTCTAAGTAGTTAAGCCCAAATATGTGCCCCCTCACAGTAGTTATGCCAGATACGTGTCCCCTCACGGTAGTTATACCAGATATGTGCCCCTTCACAGTAGTTATGCCAGATATGTGCCCCATCACAATAATTATGCCTATATATGTGCCCTGTCGCAGCGTTTATGCCCTGATATGTGCCCCCTTCACGGTAGTTGTAACGGCACCGTTTCAACAGACAAGGGGTTAAAATCCGTTTAGGCGATATGCCCCTTTCCGAGAGACAGGCACAGCTACTGCAGAACACCAACCTTCCGAAGTGGATACAAAATAGCACTCCAAACTGGAACCTCACAAATAGCTGTCAGCAGACGAACAGGAAAAGCGTATCCGTCAGCTTACACTCCTGGCAATCAGTCTCTAACAGCATATAGGGAATCCCCCCAATAACGAGACAAGGCTCCGTGTTGAGGGTCAAGCAGTGGTCTGATGTGCTGGCACACCCAGCCTGGTTTTTATTACAGTTTTGCAAATACAGAACAGATACAACATATCCCCACAATGCATCATGGTTTCCTCCTCTCTGCCTGGGAGATGACCGAAGACAATCCAATTATCTCTCAGGACAAAGGGGAGATCACCAATACACATGTGGAGACAACAGGACAGGAATCACCACCCAAACACACAATGTCACACCCCCACAGCAAACACAGACATTTAACATATCCCCAGATAGCTCAAGTCTGAGTGCATATCATTAGGTGAATGGCACTCAGAATACACGAATACAATAATATTAGCTATCTGGGTGCCCTCACATAACATACAATTTAACCGAACGCATAATAACATAAAATACAATTCTACAGACAGAGTTAAGCTGTGCGGCCGGTCTGTTTTCTCCTTTAAAGTTACTATGGGCCATAATCCTGAGGCAAGAGGCTTTTAAACAGCCCTCTCCAAAACCCAGTGGCGAGGTTGGTTTCGCCACACATCTCCCCCCCCCCCAGGGAAGACTAACCAGATACCTGACCTCACGCCGGTCGGTACCTGAGTTAGTCTGGCAGCCCACCCACAACCCAATACTGGACCTGCTGAATTTAGTAGGCTGTCTCTGTCCAGTGAATCCACCAAGATTATATTTGTAGCTGGTACTCCCGGTCTCTGAGTTGCTCCCTGGATTGGAGTGGAGGTTGCTTTGTGGGCAGGGATCAGCGGTACTCTGCCCTGGTGCCAGCGCTACCATGGAAGAAGCCTGGTTGGAGTCTGGTTGTTGGAGGGGGAAACCGACTGTCTCCCCTTTGGCTAAACTGCCCTGTTGCTGGGGGACAGGAACAACTGTCCCTACCCCCTGTGCTGTAAGTGCAGAGACCACGGTCCCATCTGCACAGTTGTGGGGCTTACTGTCTCCCCCTGGTGCATTAAGCTGCCGCTGGGGAGAGGGGGTAACGTGCTCCTCTCCCATACATACTTCCAGCCGCTGGGGACGGTGACCGACCGCCTCCGCTCCCAATACAGTGTCCTGCTGCTGGGGAAAGGAGACTGGGCTCTCTATTCCCTGTAGGACACTCTGCCGCTGGGGGACAGGACCGACTGTCTCTGCCCCCTGTAACTCCGTCTGCCGCTGGGAAATGGAGACTAGGCTCCCAATTCCCAAAAAATCATGCTGCTGCTGGGGGGCAGGAACAACTACCTCTGCCCCCTGTAACTCAGCCTGCCGCTGGGGAGGGAGGACGTTGCTCTCCTCTCCCTGCACTTCACACTGCCTTCCCGGCATATCACTCTGCTGCTGGGGGGCAGGAACAACTACCTCTGCCCCCTGTAACTCAGCCTGCCGCTGGGTAGGGAGGCCGCTGCTCTCCCCTCCCTGCACTTCACACTGCCGCTGGGGAATGAAGACTGGGCTCCCAATTCCCTGCAGGACCGGCGGAGAGACCTCGGTCCCATCTCTACCGGCCACCTGGGGTCCTTCCCAGTAACACTCTACAATATCTGCCCAGCTGAATGGGTCTGGATCTGGGTCTGTCACCTTACCGTCCTGCTGAGCCTTCTCAATGGAGTGGAAGAGATCTCGGTAGTCCTGCTCCAGTTCCCACTCCAGGGTTGCTAGGTGAGCCAGGTCTTGCTCTACCTCATGGGGGTCATCCCACTCATACCTAGCCTCCCTCTCATAGAAAATGTCCTGAAGTCTGGACTGTGCAGGGCTCCCAAAGTCAGGCTCTACAAAGGACTCCCATAACAAGCCAAGACCATCAAACTCCTCTCCCTCTGGCTTGTCATGCTCAGCTGTCCAGGGTATAAACTGTGCCACATACCACCAAAGCGCCTGGTAGGCATCCTCCAGCCATAGCTCCTGCCATACCCGGTGCTGTAGTTCTATCACCCATTCCTCCAGGGGCTGCTCTCCCAGGAAGGGCATCCGCAGGGCCACTTGCTTCTGCAACCGCTGCTCTTCACTGGGGAGACTCTCACCTCGCTGGTATTGTACATTATCCAGGGCCTGGTACCAGATGCCTTTCCTTAATGCATCCCGGCCATCCAGGTCCTCCTCCTCGTATAACACTGCTGGTTCCATCCTGGTGCTTTTAGGGTCGCTGTACTGGGACATGCGTTGCCCTTAAATTGTAGAATCCAAAGAAATGGTGTCTCCTATAGCTGTCCTTCTGGCTGTAGGAACGATCCCGCTGCTTGCCACCAATGTAACGGCACCGTTTCAGCAGACAAGGGGTTAAGATCCGTTTAGGCGATATGCCCCTTTCCGAGAGACAGGCCCAGCTACTGCAGAACACCAACCTCCCGAACTGGATACAAAATAGCACTCCAAACTGGAACCTCGCAAGTAGCTGTCAGCAGGCGAACAGGAAAAGCGTATCAGTCAGCTTACACTCCTGGCAATCAGTCTCCAACAGCATACAGGGAATCCCCCCAATAACGAGACAAGGCTCCGTCTTGAGGGTCAGCAGTGATCTGATGTGCTGGCACACCCAGCCTGGTTTTTATTACAGTTTTGCAAATACAGAACAGATACAACTTATCCCCACAATGCATCATGGTTTCCTCCTCTCTGCCTGGGAGACGACCGAAGACAATCCAATTATCTCTCAGGACAAAGGGGAGATCGCCAATACACATGTGGAGACAACAGGACAGACATCACCACCCAAACACACAATGTCACACCCCCACAGCAAACACAGACATTTAACATATCCCCAGATAGCTCAAGTCTGAGTGCATATCATTAGGTGAATGGCACTCAGACCACACAAATACAATAATATTAGCTATCTGGGTGCCCTCACAGAACATACAATTTAACCGAACGCATAATAACATAAAATACAATTCTACAGACAGAGTTAAGCTGTGCGGCCGGTCTGTCTTCTCCTTTAACGTTACTATGGGCCATAATCCTGAGGCAAGAGGCTTTTAAACAGCCCCCTCCAAAACCCAGTGGCGAGGTTGGTTTCGCCACAGTAGTTATGCCAGATATGTGCCCCATTACAGTAGTTATACCAGATACAGTGGCGGAAATAATTATTTGACCCCTCACTGATTTTGTAAGTTTGTCCAATGACAAAGAAATGAAAAGTCTCAGAACAGTATCATTTCAATGGTAGGTTTATTGTAACAGTGGCAGATAGCACATCAAAAGGAAAATCGAAAAAATAACTTTAAATAAAAGATAGCAACTGATTTGCATTTCATTGAGTGAAATAAGTATTTGAACCCCTACCAACCATTAAGAGTTCTGGCTCCCACAGAGGGGTTAGACACTTCTACTCAATTAGTCACCCTCATTAAGGACACCTGTCTTAACTAGTCACCTGTATAAAAGACACCTGTCCACAGAATCAATCAATCAAGCAGACTCCAAACTCTCCAACATGGGAAAGACCAAAGAGCTGTCCAAGGATGTCAGAGACAAAATTGTAGACCTGCACAAGGCTGGAATGGGCTACAAAACCATTAGCAAGAAGCTGGGAGAGAAGGTGACAACTGTTGGTGCGATTGTTCGAAAATGGAAGGAGCACAAAATGACCATCAATCGACCTCGCTCTGGGGCTCCACGCAAGATCTCACCTCGTGGGGTGTCAATGGTTCTGAGAAAGGTGAAAAAGCATCCTAGAACTACACGGGAGGAGTTAGTTAATGACCTCAAATTAGCAGGGACCACAGTCACCAAGAAAACCATTGGAAACACATTACACCGCAATGGATTAAAATCCTGCAGGGCTGGCAAGGTCCCCCTGCTCAGGAAGGCACATGTGCAGGCCCGTCTGAAGTTTGCCAATGAACACCTGAATGATTCAGAGAGTGACTGGGAGAAGGTGCTGTGGTCTGATGAGACCAAAATAGAGCTCTTTGGCATTAACTCAACTCGCTGTGTTTGGAGGAAGAAAAATGCTGCCTATGACCCCCAAAACACCGTCCCCACCGTCAAGCATGGGGGTGGAAACATTTTGCTTTGGGGGTGTTTTTCTGCTAAGGGCACAGGACAACTTATTCGCATAAACGGGAAAATGGACGGAGCCATGTATCGTGAAATCCTGAGCGACAACCTCCTTCCCTCTGCCAGGAAACTGAAAATGGGTCGTGGATGGGTGTTCCAGCACGACAATGACCCAAAACATACAGCAAAGGCAACAAAGGAGTGGCTCAAGAAGAAGCACATTAAGGTCATGGAGTGGCCTAGTCAGTCTCCGGACCTTAATCCAATCGAAAACCTATGGAGGGAGCTCAAGCTCAGAGTTGCACAGAGACAGCCTCGAAACCTTAGGGATTTAGAGATGATCTGCAAAGAGGAGTGGACCAACATTCCTCCTAAAATGTGCGCAAACTTGGTCATCAATTACAAGAAACGTTTGACCTCTGTGCTTGCAAACAAGGGTTTTTCCACCAAGTATTAAGTCTTGTTTTGTTAGAGGGTTCAAATACTTATTTCACTCAATGAAATGCAAATCAGTTGCTATCTTTTATTTAAAGTTATTTTTTCGATTTTCCTTTTGATGTGCTATCTGCCACTGTTACAATAAACCTACCATTGAAATGATACTGTTCTGAGACTTTTCATTTCTTTGTCATTGGACAAACTTACAAAATCAGTGAGGGGTCAAATAATTATTTCCTCCACTGTATGTGCCCACTCACAGTAGTTATGCCAGATATGTGCCCCTTCACAGTAGTTATGCCAGATATGTGCTCCCTCACAGTAGTTATACCAGATATGTGCCCCCTCACAGTAGTTATACCAGATATGTGCCCCCTCACAGTAGTTATGCCCAGATATGTGCCCCTCACAGTAGTTATGCCCAGATATGTGCCCCTCACAGTAGTTATGCCCAGATATGTGCCCCTCACAGTAGTTATGCCCAGATATGTGCTCCCTCACAGTAGTTATACCAGATATGTGCCCCCTCACAGTAGTTATGCCCAGATATGTGCACCCTCACAGTAGTTGTGCCTAGATATGTGCCCCCTTACAGTAGTGTCCAGATATGTGCCCCCTCACAGTAGTTGTGCTCAGATATGCGCCCCCTCACAGTAGATATGTCCAGATATGTGCCCCCTCACAGTTGTTATGCCCAGATATGTGCCCCCTCACAGTAGTTATGTCCAGATATGTGCCCGCTCACAGTAGTGTCCAGATATGTGCCCCCTTACAGTAGTGTCCAGATATGTGCCCCCTCACAGTAGTTGTGCCCAGATATGCGCCCCCTCACAGTAGATATGTCCAGATATGTGCCCCCTCACAGTTGTTATGCCCAGATATGAGCCCCCTCACAGTAGTTATGCCCAGATATGTGCCCCCTCACAGAAGTTATGCCCAGATATGTGCCCCTCACAGAAGTTATGCCAGGTATGTGCCCCTCACAGTAGTTATGCCCATATATTTGCCCCCTTCATAGTAGTTATGCCCAGATATGTGCCCCATAACAGTATTTTTCGCAGGATATCTGCCCCCTCACAGTAATTATGCCCAGATATGTCCTTTCTTCACATTCCTATAACTACTGTGAGGGGGCATAGGAGCTGTCTATAGGTGGTGTCTATAGGAGCTGTCTATAGGTGGTGTCTATATGAGCTGTCTATAGGTGGCGTATATAGGTGATGGCTATAGGTGATGTATATTGTTGGTGTCTATGGGTGATGTCTATAGGTGCTGTATATTGTTGGTGTCTATAGGTGACGTCTTTTGTTGGTGTCTATGGGTGATGTCTATAGGTGATGTCTATGGGCGATGTCTATTGTTAGTGTCTATGGGTGATGTCTATAGGTGGTGTCTATAGGTGATGTCTATAGGTGGTGTCTATAGGTGGTGTCTATGGGTGGTGTCTATAGGTGGTGTCTATAGGTGATGTTTATTGTTGGTTCTATGGGTGGTGTCTATAGGTGATGTCTGTGGGTGATGTCCATAGGAGGTGTCTATGGGTGATATCTGTGGGTGGTGTCTATAGGTGATGTATATAGGTGGTGTCTATAGGTGGTGGCCATAGTGTTTAATTTTTACAGCATCTCATGAGTGAATTAAGAAGGTAAAACTCAAAACAGCTGAATGAGATTTGGAGGTGACAAAGCCCCGGTCATCCCCGGAGGAGCCATATTGTGGCCGGCACATTTTCTAAAGTGATCTTCTATCAGGACTGGGGAGACTGTGGCCCCGAGCTCACTGGAGGTGTCAATGGTCAGGGGAGGGTTTGGACAGTTGCATCGTCCTGCCACCAGATGTCCTCGGACTCATCAGCGATCTGTACATAAGATGGAGAAAAGACGTGAGAACAACACACAGCAGAACAACCGCAGAAAGGTTACACCACAACGTCACATAACACTGGGGGCACTGTGGATGTCACTGTTATAGGGGGCACTGTGGATGTCACTGTTATGGGAGCACTGTGGATGTCACTGTTATGGGAGCACTGTGGATGTCACTGTTATGGGGCACTGTGGATGTCACTGTTATGGGGGCACTGTGGATGTCACTGTTATGGGGGCACTGTGGATGTCACTGTTATGGTGAGCACTGGTGGAGTCACTGTTAGGGGTAGCACTGTGGATGTCACTGTTTGGGGGCACTGTGGATGTCACTGTTATGGGGGCACTGTGGATGTCACTGTTATGGGGCACTGTGGATGTCACTGTTATGGGGGCACTGTGGATGTCCTGTTATGGGGGCACTGTGGATGTCACTGTTATGGGGCACTGTGGGATGTCACTGTTATGGGGCACTGTGGATGTCACTGTTATGGGGGCACTGTGGATGACACTGTTATGGGGCACTGTGGATGTCACTGTTATGGGAGCACTATGGATGACACTGTTATAGGGCACTGTGGATGTCACTGTTATGGGAGCACTGTGGATGTCACTGCTATGGGGCACTGTGGATTCACTGCTATGGGGGCACTGTGGATGTCAATGCTATGGGGCAGCTGTGGATGTCACTGCTATGGGGGACACTGTGGAGGTCACTGCTATGGGGCACTGTGGATGTCACTTGCTATGGGGGCACTGGTGGATGTCACTGTTATGGGGGCACTGTGGATGTCACTGTTATGGGAGCACTGTGGATGTCACTGTATGGGGGCACTGTGGATGTCACTGTTATGGGGGCACTGTGGATGTCACTGTTATAGGGGCACTGTGGATGCTCACCACTACTGCTATGGGGGCACTGTGGATGTCACTGCTATGGGGCACTGTGGATGTCACCTTCTATGGGGGCAACTGTGGATGTCACTGCTATGAGCGGCACTTGTGGATGTCACTGCTTATGGGGCACTGTGGCTGTCACTGTTATGGGGGCATGGTGGATGTCACTGTATAGGAGCACTGTGGATTGTCACTGTTATGGGGCACTGTGGATGTCACTGTATGGGGGCACTGTGGATGTCACTGTTATGGGACGCACTGTGGATGTCACTGTTTATAGGAGCAATGTGGAGGTCACTGTTATGGGGGCACTGGTGATGTCACTGTTATGGGGCACTGTGGATTGTCACTGTTATGGGAAACTGTGGATGTGCACTGTTATGGGGGCACTGTGGATGTCACTGTCTATGGGGGACTGTGGATGTCCACTGTTATGGAAGCACTGTGGATGTCACTGTTATGGGGGCACTGTGGAGGTCACTGTTATGGGGGCACTGTGGAGGTCACTGTTATGGGGGCACTGTGGATGTCACTGTTATGGGGGCACTGTGGAGGTCACTGTTATGGGGGACTGTGGATGTCACTGTTATGGAAGCACTGTGGATGTCACTGTTATGGGGGCACTGTGGATGTCACTGTTATGGGGGACTGTGGATGTCACTGTTATGGAAGCACTGTGGATGTCACTGTTATGGGGGCACTGTGGAGGTCACTGTTATGGGGGCACTGTGGAGGTCACTGTTATGGGGGCACTGTGGAGGTCACTGTTATGGGGGCACTGTGGAGGTCACTTATGGGGGGCACTGTGGAGGTCACTGCTATTGGCCGTCTGGGGCACTGTGGAGGTCACTGCTATGGGGGCACTGTGGAGGTCACTGTTATGGGGGCGCTGTGGAGGTCACTGTTATGGGGGGCGCTGTGGAGGTCACTGTTATGGGGGCGCTGTGGATGTCACTGTTATGGGGCACTGTGGATGTCACTGTTATGGGGGCACTGTGGAGTCACTGTTATGGGGCACTGTGGATGTCACTGTTATGGGGGCACTGTGGATGTCACTGTTATGGGGGCACTGTGGATGTCACTGTTATGGGGGCACTGTGGATGTCACTGTTATGGGGCACTGTGGATGTCACTGTTATGGGGCACTGTGGATGTCACTGTTATGGGGGCACTGTGGATGTCACTGTTATGGGGCACTGTGGATGTCACTGTTATGGGGGCACTGTGGACTGTTATGGGGGCACTGTGGATGTCACTGTTATGGGGACTGTGGTCACTGTTATGGGGCACTGTGGATGTCACTGTTATGGGGACTGTGGATGTCACTGTTATGGGGGCACTGTGGATGTCACTGTTATGGGGGCACTGTGGATGTCACTGTTATGGGGGCACTGTGGAGTCACTGTTATGGGGGACTGTGGATGTCACTGTTATGGGCACTGTGGATGTCACTGTTATGGGGCACTGTGGATGTCACTGTTATGGGGGCACTGTGGAGTCACTGTTATGGGGCACTGTGGAGTCACTGTTATGGGGCACTGTGGATGTCACTGTTATGGGGGCACTGTGGAGTCACTGTTATGGGGGCACTGTGGATGTCACTGTTATGGGGGCACTGTGGAGTCACTGTTATGGGGGCACTGTGGATGTCACTGTTATGGGGGCACTGTGGATGTCACTGTTATGGGGGCACTGTGGTCACTGTTATGGGGGCGCTGTGGATGTCACTGTTATGGGGCACTGTGGATGTCACTGTTATGGGGGCGCTGTGGATGTCACTGTTATGGGGCACTGTGGATGTCACTGTTATGGGGGCACTGTGGATGTCACTGTTATGGGGGCACTGTGGATGTCACTGTTATGGGGCACTGTGGATGTCACTGTTATGGGGGCACTGTGGATGTCACTGTTATGGGGCACTGTGGATGTCACTGTCACTGGTATGGGGCACTGTGGAGGTGACTGTTATGGGGGCACTGTGGATGTCACTGTTATGGGGGGACTGTGGATGTCACTGTTATGGAAGCACTGTTGGATGTCACTGTTATGGGGGCACTGTGGAGGTCACTGTTATGGGGGCACTGTGGAGGTCACTGTTATGGGGGCACTGTGGATGTCACTGTAGGGGCACTGGTTGATGTCACTGTTATGGAAGGCACTGTGGATGTCACTGTTATGGGGCACTGTGGATGTCCTGTTATGGGGGCACTGTGGATGTCACTTATGGGGGCACTGTGGATTGTCACTGTTATGGGGCCACTGTGGATGTCACTGTTATGGGAGCACTGTGGATGTCACTGTTTTGGGAGCACTGTGAGATGTCACTGTTTGGGGGCACTGTGGATGTCACTGTTATGGGGGCACTGTGGATGTCACTGTTATGGGGCACTGTGGATGTCACTGTTATGGGAGCACTGTGGATGTCACTGTTATGGGGGACTGTGGATGTCACTGTTAATGTCACTGTTATGGGGGCACTGTGGATGTCACTGTTATGGGGGCACTGTGGATGTCACTGTTATGGGGGCACTGTGGATGTCACTGTTATGGGGGCACTGTGGATGTCACTGTTATGGGGGCACTGTGGATGACACTGTTATGGGGGCACTGTGGAGGTCACTGTTATGGGGGCACTGTGGAGGTCACTGTTATGGGGCACTGTGGATGTCACTGTTATGAAGCACTGTGGATGTCACTGTTATGGGGGCACTGTGGATGTCACTGTTATGGGGCACTGTGGATGTCACTGTTATGGGGGCACTGTGGAGGTCACTGTTATGGGGGCACTGTGGAGGTCACTGTTATGGGGGCACTGTGGATGTCACTGTTATGGGGGCACTGTGGAGGTCACTGTTATGGGGGCACTGTGGATGTCACTGTTATGGGGGCACTGTGGATGTCACTGTTATGGGGGCACTGTGGATGTCACTGTTATGGAGGCACTGTGGATGTCACTGTTATGGGGCGCTGTGGATGTCACTGTTATGGGCGCACTGTGGATGTCACTGTTATGGGGGCACTGTGGATGTCACTGTTATTGGGGCACTGTGGATGTCACTGTTATGGGGCACTGTGGATGTCACTGTTATGGGAGCACTGTGGATGTCACTGTTATGGGGGCACTGTGGATGTCACTGTTATGGGGCACTGTGGATGTCACTGTTATGGGGGATCCATTACACTCTGGAGGCTGCTTGCAGCATTTTGGTGTCCGTCTGATGGAACTGAGCCAAACGGACCCGTTCCAGCACATAATGCAAGTCAATAGGGACGGATCCGTCTTGCCGATGTTACAGATAATACAAACGGATCCGTCCAAAACCCGAGTGTGACAGTAGCCTAATGAAGAACATTTATTCCTCTCTCCCCAAACTGAAAACATGGAGTAATCGGACATCACATCCCGAGTCCCTCACCCACAACCATCATCATCATCATCATCATCATCATCATCATCACAACAACCCTCATCATTATCAGTTATCAGGAAGTGGATGAGTTCAGAGGAGAAAGTCTGGAGTTTCCTGAAGTCATTTCGGTGACTCAGGATGAGCCAGGGGTCAGGGTTCGGGGACAAGTGAGAGTGAGCACAGCTGCAGTGTAAAGTCAGAGGTCCCCACACAGCAGGGAATAAATCTTTTGGAATAATGGAAGATTCTGCAGCTGCCTAACATTCCTTCTCTACTGATTCTTCATTATTTTTAAGATCTCTGCTTGCTCTACTTGAATGGCAACATCTATAGGTTATAAATCAGGGTAGTACTAAGACTATTCACAACTGATGGTTTGTTACAATGTATCCATCAGTGAGGTACACACATCAGCAAAGAAGCTGTACTGACAGTGTTGTTACAATGTATCAGTCTGTGCACAGAACCATCAGGACCTGCTGCAATTTAAAGAGACGGTAAAGTGAATCTGCTGCTCTCATACGTGGCTGGCAATTCTTAAAGGGGAACACCACAAACAGAGAGACATCACCGCACCCCGGTACACCTCTACATCCACACTGTGGACCCCCATACACCTCTACATCCACACTGTGGACCCCCGTACAGCTCTACATCCACACTGTGGACCCCCGTACACCTCTACATCCACACTGTGGACCCCCGTACAGCTCTACATCCACACTGTGGACCCCCGTACACCTCTACATCCACACTGTGGACCCCCGTACAGCTCTACATCCACACTGTGGACCCCCGTACAGCTCTACATCCACACTGTGGACCCCCGCACAGCTCTACATCCACACTGTGGACCCCGCACAGCTCTACATCCACACTGTGGACCCCCGTACAGCTCTACATCCACACTGTGGACCCCCGTACACCTCTACATCCACACTGTGGACCCCCGTACACCTCTACATCCACACTGTGGACCCCCGTACACCTCTACATCCACTCTGTGGACCCCCGTACACCTCTACATCCACACTGTGGACCCCCGTACACCTCTACATCCACACTGTGGACCCCCGTTCACCTCTACATCCACACTGTGGGCCCCCGTACACCTCTACATCTACACTGTGGACCCCCGTACACCTCTACATCCACACTGTGGACCCCCGTACACCTCTACATCCACACTGTGGACCCCCGTACACCTCTACATCCACACTGTGGGCCCCCGTACACCTCTACATCCACACTGTGGACCCCCGTACACCTCTACATCCACACTGTGGGACCCCCGTACACCTCTACATCCACACTGTGGACCCCCGTACACTTCTACATCCACACTGTGGACCCCCGCACACCTCTACATCCACACTGTGGACCCCCGTACACCTCTACATCCACACTGTGGACCCCCGTACAGCTCTACATCCACACTGTGGACCCCCGTACACCTCTACATCCACACTGTGGGCCCTTGTTCACCTCTACATCCACACTGTGGGCCCTTGTTCACCTCTACATCCACACTGTGGGCCCTTGTTCACCTCTACATCCACACTGTGGACCCCCGTTCACCTCTACATCCACACTGTGGGCCCCCGTACACCTCTACATCTACACTGTGGACCCCCGTACACCTCTACATCCACACTGTGGACCCCCGTACACCTCTACATCCACACTGTGGACCCCCGTACACCTCTACATCCACACTGTGGGCCCCCGTACACCTCTACATCCACACTGTGGACCCCCGTACACCTCTACATCCACACTGTGGACCCCCGTACACCTCTACATCCACACTGTGGACCCCCGTACACCTCTACATCCACACTGTGGACCCCCGTACACCTCTACATCCACACTGTGGACCCCCGTACACCTCTACATCCACACTGTGGACCCCCGTACACCTCTACATCCACACTGTGGACCCCCGTACACCTCTACATCCACACTGTGGACCCCCGTACACCTCTACATCCACACTGTGGACCCCCGTACACCTCTACATCCACACTGTGGACCCCCGTACACCTCTACATCCACACTGTGGACCCCCGTACACCTCTACATCCACACTGTGGACCCCCGTACACCTCTACATCCACACTGTGGACCCCCGTTCACCTCTACATCCACACTGTGGCCCCCGTACACCTCTACATCTACACTGTGGGCCCCGTACACCTCTACATCTACACTGTGGACCCCCGTACACCTCTACATCCACACTGTGGACCCCCGTACACCTCTACATCCCACACTGTGGACCCCCGTACACCTCTACATCCACACTGTGGGCCCCCGTACACCTCTACATCCACACTGTGGACCCCCGTACACCTCTACATCCACACTGTGGACCCCCGTACACCTCTACATCCACACTGTGGACCCCCATACACTTCTACATCCACACTGTGGACCCCCATACACTTCTACATCCACACTGTGGACCCCGCACACCTCTACATCCACACTGTGGACCCCTGTTCACCTCTACATCCACACTGTGGACCCCTGTTCACCTCTACATCCACACTGTGGCCCCCTGTTCACCTCTACATCCACACTGTGGGCCCTTGTTCACCTCTACATCCACACTGTGGGCCCTTGTTCACCTCTACATCCACACTGTGGGCCCTTGTTCACCTCTACATCCACACTGTGGACCCCCGTGCACCTCTACATCCACACTGTGGGCCCTTGTTCCACCTCTACATCCACACTGTGGACCCCGTACACCTCTACATCCACACTGTGGACCCCGTACACCTCTACATCCACACTGTGGACCCCGTACACCTCTACATCCACACTGTGGACCCCGTACACCTCTACATCCACACTGTGGACCCCGTACACCTCTACATCCACACTGTGGACCCCCGTACACCTCTACATCCACACTGTGGACCCCCGTACACCTCTACATCCACACTGTGGACCCCCGTACACCTCTACATCCACACTGTGGACCCCCGTACACCTCTACATCCACACTGTGGACCCCCGTACACCTCTACATCCACACTGTGGACCCCCGTACACCTCTACATCCACACTGTGGACCCCCGTACACCTCTACATCCACACTGTGGACCCCCGTACACCTCTACATCCACACTGTGGACCCCCGTACACCTCTACATCCACACTGTGGACCCCCGTACACCTCTACATCCACACTGTGGACCCCCGTACACCTCTACATCCACACTGTGGACCCCCGTACACCTCTACATCCACACTGTGGACCCCCGTACACCTCTACATCCACACTGTGGACCCCCGTACACCTCTACATCCACACTGTGGACCCCCGTACACCTCTACATCCACACTGTGGACCCCCGTACACCTCTACATCCACACTGTGGACCCCTGTTCACCTCTACATCCACACTCAGTTTTCTCCATTCACTTCAATGGGGAGAGTACAATCCGCATGACGCACCCACACAATGCAGATCTGCACCAAAATTCGCATGCGGAAAATCAGCAAATAAATCCACATCAATTCTGCATGCAAATCTGCATGTAAAGCTCACCAATTGATGTGGATTATCCGCATGGATTTTCCTGCGAACACCTACGGATTTCAGTCCAGTTTCTTCATAAAACTAAATACTAAATGTACCCTAAATACCGACCTGAGCCAAGGTCGAGGCAGCAGAGAGACTCGTGCAGTCTGAGGTCCCCAGCAGGGGCGGATTAAGTGCATGATGGGCCCGGGGCTGTCTACCCAACTTGGCCCCCCCTCCCCTCCCTCTATTTTAGTTTAGTTTTTTTTTTTTTGTATGAAGAGGCTGCGGTGTTTCGTGAGTGCCTCAGTCTCTTCCTAGGCCATATGACATCTTCAGACTAAAAAAAATACTAAACTGAGAAATGTGGTCGCCAAATTTAAAATACATATAATTATAATAAAAAAGACATGGAGGAGAATACAGCACCACATACCTCCTACATCCAGGGACATCTCCTGTCATGTAGACCTTCTCTTTCCTCTTCTCCTCCATTTGACCCAGACCACCATGGCAAATTATTTCAGCCGAATCTCGTCTCTACAGTTTGTAACACAGACACGTTAGATTTCTCAATTTTTTCCATCAACCTCCTCATCCTGATGTCCCCACAGTGTCATCCTGCTGCCACCCCCAATACTGTGCCCGTTGTGCCCCCCAATGTCCAAGGTACTATACTGCTGAAAAAATAGTGACCCTAATAGACATGATTAGAGTCATTTATCAAACTGGTGTAAAGTAGAACTAGATTTCCAAAAGAGCTGTCAAATATAAAAGGTGGAATCTGATTGGCTGCTGTGGGCAACTAAGCCAGTGCTACTGTACACCAGTCTGATACATGACCCCAAATGTCCCTATAGTGTCCACAGCAGCTATAATGTCCCCTAGAGTGCCCCCAGTAATAATACCACCCTATATTGTGCTCCAGGCAATAATCCCTGTATAGTGTCCCCAAAAATAATAGAATTGCCCCTACAGTGCCTCCCCAATAGCAACACCCCCATATAGTAATTTCCACCCCACTGCCCTATATAGTAATCCCCCCATAGTAATTTGCCCCCACACAGTAATTTCCCCTACATAGTAATTTCCCCCACACTGCTCCCACATAGTAATTTGTCCCCACATAGCAATTACCCCACACTGTCCCCACATAGAAATTACCCCACACTGTCCCCACATAGAAATTTCCCCACTGTCACGGACGGTGTACAGGAAACAAGACAAAGCAACATGTATAAATGACTCGCTGGATCCAAAAGCTAAGGAACCAAGGGAGACCCCTGCAGAAGACCTGGCACTTTCCCTGGCTGCTCAGCCTATGCAAAGATCCTAATGGTGGAGGTTTGCATATCCACGAACCTTGACTATATAACCCCTGAACACCCTACAATAGTGACGGGACACGACCACCGGCTCCCTACACCAGACACGGAGGGAGTCAGGGTCACCTGGGATCCAGCAAACAGAAAATAACAGATAAAGGTACAACACTTAGCTTTGAAGCAAACAGGAGAACAAAGTCAGCGAGCACACACACTCCAGGAAGTAGTATAAGCCGCCCAGAAAAGCATTCTGGGGAGGAATTTAAAGGGAAACAATTAGTCCAACACATGACAGCTGAGAGAGGCTGACGAGAGGAGGAGCTGAATACCACAACACAGAAACTCAAGGAGGAGGTTCTGAAAGGCCTCTGTCAGAGCTTCTCAGCTGTCTGGTTGTGACACCCACACTGTCCCCACATAGCAATTTCCCCACACTGTCCCCACATAGCAATTTCCCCACACTGTCCCCACATAGCATTTACCCCACACTGTCCCCACATATAAATTACCCACACTGTCCCCACATAGAAATTACCCCACACTGCCCCCACACAGTAGTTTCCCCCACACTGCCCCCACACAGTAGTTTCCCCCACACTGCCCCCACATAGTAATTTTCCCCCACACTGCCCCCACATAGTAATTTTCCCCCACACTGCCCCCACATAGTAATTTTCCCTCACACTGCCCCCATATAGTAATTTGCCCCCACACTGCCCCATATAGTAATTTGCCCCCACACTGCCCCATATAGTAATTTTCCCCCACATAGTAGTCCCTCCCATAATAATTTGCCCCCACACAGTAATTTGTCCCCACATAGTATTCCCCCCCATAATAATTTGGACCCACAGCCCCCACATTCTCCCCCTCCCCATGTACTCGAAGTCTCTTAATATGTCCTACTGTTTGTCCCCCACATGTCCCCCAAAGTAGGCACATGAAAAAAAAAAAAAAAAATGAAAAGCTAAATACTTACTTACACTATGTCCAGGGCCAGGCTCGCAGAGGAAGGCGGGATAAGGCAGTGCTGCGTCCCGGCACAGGCGCGCGATGACATCATCACGCACGCCTGCGCCGGGATTTCACTACCGCATAGGCCTCAGGCCTATGTGCGGCCTGAAGCCTATAGCGGTGATCGGTGACGGGACAGGGAGCTATGCGCTCCCGTGCCCCGTTGCAGTATGTGGGCGTTCGGGTCGGCGTTGGGCCCCCCAGCGGTGCTGGGCCCCGGGCTTCCGACCCGAACGTCCCTATTGTAATCCGCCACTGGTCCCCAGGACGTACTGTGGCAAAACCAACCTCGTCACTGGGTTTTGGAGGGGCCTGGCTACCAGCCTCTTGCCCCAGGATTATGGGCCCTCTCATCAGCCAGGCCTCATTTGTTCACAAAGGACTTGGACTAACTTGAACCCCGGGTCTAATTCGTGCCATTTTGGGATGTTAAATGTCTATGTGTATTGTAAAGCGTGGGACATTGTATACGTTGAGTAGTGAGGTCTGTTCCATTGTCTCTCTGTGTGTATTGGCGATGTCCTTTGTCCTGAGAGATAACATCTCGGGTGTCTCCAGGACAGAGGACATTGTGTATTCTCCTGCCTGTGATGATTGCGTCAACCCAGTGTGAGGTAATTGTATCACGGGCAGAGGGGAGGATTTGGTGTGGGAGTGTCTGAGTGTATTGTACGTGGTTATTGGCTGTTTTTACAAAACCCTGTGGGTAGTAACCTTGTTGGAAGATGTGTATAAAATGCTTGTGTGTTCAAATAAAGAGGCTGCTTTATACCTTCATGAAGTTTTGGCTCATGTTTGGGGAATGCGATAACTACACTCTTGGGGATTGCTATATCACAAAACTCCCCTGAGAATAAGCTCTTGTAAGAGCTTGTTCATGGCTCCTGCTCTCTGGATGTAGGAGAGGTTCACCCATTGGAAGCTGAAGCCCGGTCTTGGGTCCAGCGTGGGTGGAGGACGGTGAGACCCCAATCAAGCTGCGGCGGATCGTGGGGTCTGCAGTGCGTACGGTGTCAAGTGGAGTGCTTGGAGTCCTCGGAAAGCACTAGGAGCATCTATCGACGGAGGTACCCGGTCGGGGTGACAGGCGTTCCGTTACACGTACCTACCCCTGACGGGCCCATGACGCTGAAGGTTTGTTACAATTGTATCCATTTAAACAATTCTCAGACTGATACATTGTAACAACATGACAGGTGGGAGATCTGTGCTGCTGTGTCCCCATAGGACTGTCCAGAGTGTTACAATATAACGACCTCTGAGCCAAATGTTCTTATACACTGACAGCAAGCAGAGATCTTAAAAGTAAGGAAAAGCCAGTTAGGGTAGGAATCTGCATAACTTTCCACCGGTTCGAGGTGCAGCAGTGGATTCTGGGGGGGGGGGGGGGGGTGCAGCGGACCCCCCTTACTACCCCTTCTTCTTTTAACCTCCCAATGGAATCACCATGCTTACTACCCCCATCATTGTACCTCCTATTCTACCTCCCCATAAGTAGCCCCTCATAGGATGCCCAATGCCTCGGTAACAAATCATGGAATTACGCTGCCACAGAATATGGAGAAAACGTGGATAACTCCAAATAATGACCCCTAATGATGATCCCCCTAAAATAATGATCCCCCTAATAATGACTCCCAAAAATAACGATTCTCCAAATAATGACCCCCATCAGGGTCTTCTCAAGAAAGACAAAGGGGCGCATTTATCAAGCTCGCCTGTTTTTGGCCATAATATTAGGTGGATCTCATTCATCTGTCTTTTCTGCACAGCAGTTGATGAATTCGACTCCGCGCACTGGTCTGCCCTCTGGTGGTTGTTTTTCAGTATGACAGGTTCATATTCACTTAGACTGGTCTCATTTATCAGAAAAGTTGCATGTTTGAGTAGAAAAGTCGCATGTCACCATATGAAGAAAAGTACGCCTGCCCCGGGGTGGAGGAGAAATGAGACTGTTCTTAGAAGTAAATCAGGCTCACAATAAGGCGCACCTACATAAATAGATCAGAAAATTGGGGCAAAAGTTTGAAAACTTCTGAATTAGTCTTAAAACTCAAAATAGGCGCAAAATCAGTTGTTAAATGAGACAAAAACACCATAGTACATGTGCCCCACTGTGTGCAGCACAGAATAATGAGGGTTATACTCCACTGATGAGAAATTCCCCTTATTATCATTTATTTGAGAGCGACACTAATTCCAGGGCGCTGACCATCCGGGAGGGGGTTCACATACATAATATAACGCACAGGTACAAGGAGCATGAAGTTAGTAACAGACTGATACAGAGGGGGGTGGACCCTGCCCCCAGGAGCTTACAATCTACAAGGGAGCGGATCAAGATTAACCCTCTCATCACTGATCCATCACTTATATATATCAACTTGAACTATTCATCTATTACTGCTGACAACCTGCCTGTAAATCATGTCTGAGCAGTTGTCACAGCCCCTCCCCCTGCTGATGACATCACTGATATAATTACACGGTGACCACACCATAATAACCCTGTAGTCATCAGACTGGAGTGTATAATGAAGCTCCTGTTCTTTGGAGGAGATGATGATGATACTTGGAGCAGGTGTCGGTGTCAGGCGCAGACGTCCCCCCCCCCCGGCTGCCCCCAGTCAGATGATGACACAGCTGAAAATCTTCGACTACCAAATCACAGTCAGCAGCTGCCACAAGACACAGGACATTCTGCACGTCCTCTGTCATCTGCGCTGCCAGGCCACGTGTCCTCGAGGAAGAGGAATGGGGGGGCGGCATGATGACATAACACCTGCCGCACCACCAGACTCAGACGTGACTATTCCTCCTATAGGTGTGATTCCTCCTATAGGACTAAAGACAGTCCATGGAAGGTGTGATTCCTCCAATAGGACTATGGAATTTCCATGGAAGGTGTGATTCATCCTATAGGACTATAGACATTCCATGTAAGGTGTGCTTCATCCTATAGGACCATAAACAGTCCATGGAAGTTGTGCTTCATCCTATAGGACTAAAGACAGTCCATGGAAGGTGTAATTCAACCTATAGGACTAAAGACAGTCCATGGAAGGTGTAATTCATCCTATAGGACTATAGACAGTCCATGGAAGGTGTGCTTCATCCTATAGGACTAAAGACAGCCCATGGAAGGTGTGCTTCATCCTATAGGACTAAAGACAGTCCATGGAAGGTGTGCTTCATCCTATAGGACTAAAGACAGTCCATGGAAGGTGTGCTTCATCCTATAGGACTATAGACAGTCCATGGAAGGTATGATTCATCCTATAGGACTATGGAATGTCCAAGGAAAGTGTGATGCATCCTATAGGACTAAAGACAGTCCATGGAAGGTGTAATTCATCCTATAGGACCATAGACAGTCCATGAAAGGTGTGATTCATCCTATAGGACCATAGACAGTCCATGAAAGATGTGCTTCATCCTATAGGACTATAGACAGTCCATGTAAGGTGTGCTTCATCCTATAGGACTAAAGACAGTCCATGGAAGGTGTGATGCATTCTATAGGACTAAAGACAGTCCATGGAAGGTGTGCTTCATCCTATAGAACCATAGACAGTCCATGGAAGGTGTGCTTCATCCTATAGGACTATAGACAGTCCATGGAAGGTGTGCTTCATCCTATATGACCATAGACAGTCCATGGAAGGTGTGTTTTATCCTATAGGACTATAGACAGTCCATGGAAGGTGTGCTTCATCCTATATGACTATAGACAGTCCATGAAAGGTGTGATTCATCCTAAAGGAATATGGAATGTCCATGGAAGGTGTAATTCATCCTAAAGGACTATTGAATGTCCATGGAAGGTGTGATTCATCCTATAGGACTAAAGACAGTCCATAGAAGGTGTGCTTCATCCTATAGGAGTAAAGACAGTTCATGTAAGGTGTGCTTCATCCTATAGGACTATAGACAGTCAATGGAAGGTGTGATGCATCCTATAGGACTAAAGACAGTCCATGTAAGGTGTGCTTCATCCTATAGGACTAAAGACAGTCCATGGAAGGTGTGCTTTAACCTACAGGACTAAAGACATTCCATGGAAGATGTGATGCATCCTATAGGACCATAGACAGTCCATGGAAGGTGTGATTCATCCTATAGGACTAAAGACAGTCCATGGAAGGTGTGCTTCATCCTAAAGGACTAAAGACAGTCCATGGAAGGTATGATGCATTCTATAGGACTAAAGACATTCCATGGAAGCTGTGATTCATCCTATAGGACTATAGACAGTCCATGTAAGGTGTGCTTCATCCTATAGGACCATAAACAGTCCATGGAAGTTGTGCTTCATCCTATAGGACTAAAGACAGTCCATGGAAGGTCTAATTCATCCTATAGGACTAAAGATAGTCCATGGAAGGTGTGATGCATCTTATAGGACTAAAGACAGTCCATGTAAGGTGTGCTTCATCCTATAGGACCATAAACAGTCCATGGAAGGTATGATGCATCCTATAGGACTAAAGACAGTCCATGGAAGGTGTGCTTCATCCTATAGGACTAAAGACAGTCCATGGAAGGTGTAATTCATCCTATAGGACTATAGACAGTCCATGGAAGGTGTGCTTCATCCTATAGGACTAAAGACAGTCCATGGAAGGTGTGCTTCATCCTTTAGGACTAAAGACAGTCCATGGAAGGTGTGATGCATCCTATAGGACTATAGACAGTCCATGTAAGGTGTGCTTCATCCTATAGGACCATAAACAGTCCATGGAAGTTGTGCTTCATCCTATAGGACTAAAGACAGTCCATGGAAGGTGTAATTCATCCTATAGGACTATAGACAGTCCATGGAAGGTGTGCTTCATCCTATAGGACTAAAGACAGTCCATGGAAGGTGTGCTTCATCCTTTAGGACTAAAGACAGTCCATGGAAGGTGTGATGCATCCTATAGGACTAAAGACAGTCCATGGAAGGTGTGCTTCATCCTATAGGACTATAGACAGTCCATGGAAGGTATGATTCATCCTATAGGACTATGGAATGTCCAAGGAAAGTGTGATTCATCCTATAGGACCATAGACAGTCCATGGAAGATGTGCTTCATCCTATAGGACTAAAGACAGTCCATGGAAGGTGTGCTTCATCCTATAGGACTAAAGACAGTTCATGGAAGGTGTGATGCATCCTATAGGACTAAAGACAGTCCATGGAAGATGTGCTTCATCCTATAGGACTATAGACAGTCCATGGAAGGTATGATTCATCCTATAGGACTATGGAATGTCCAAGGAAAGTGTGATTCATCCTATAGGACTAAAGACAGTCCATGGAAGGTGTGCTTCATCCTATAGGACTATAGACAGTCCATGGAAGGTGTGATGCATCCTATAGGACTATAGACAGTCCATGGAAGGTCTAATTCATCCTATAGGACTAAAGATAGTCCATGGAAGGTGTGCTTCATTCTATAGGACTAAAGACAGTCCATGGAAGGTGTGCTTCATCCTATAGGACTATAGACAGTCCATGGAAGGTGTGCTTTATCCTATAGGACTATAGACAGTCCATGGAAGGTCTAATTCATCCTATAGGACTAAAGATAGTCCATGGAAGGTGTGCTTCATCCTATAGGACTAAAGACAGTCCATGGAAGGTGTGATGCATCCTATAGGACTAAAGACAGTCCATGGAAGGTGTGCTTCATCCTATAGGACTATAGACAGTCCATGGAAGGTATGATTCATCCTATAGGACTATGGAATGTCCAAGGAAAGTGTGATGCATCCTATAGGACCATAGACAGTCCATGGAAGGTGTGCTTCATCCTATAGGACCATAGACAGTCCATGAAAGGTGTGATTCATCCTATATGACTATAGACAGTCCCTGGAAGGTGTGATTCATCCTATAGGACTATGGAATGTCCATGGAAGGTGTGCTTCATCCTATAGGACTAAAGACAGTCCATGGAAGGTGTGATGCATTCTATAGGACTAAAGACAGTCCATTGAAGGTGCGCTTCATGCTATAGAACCATAGACAGTCCATGGAAGGTGTGAGTCATCCTATAGGACCATAGACAGTCCATGGAGGGTGTACTTCATCCTATAGGACTAAGGACAGTCCATGGAAGGTGTGCTTCATCCTATAGGACTATAGACAGTCCATGGAAGGTGTGATGCATCCTATAGGACTAAAGACAGTCCATGGAAGGTGTGCTTCATCCTATAGGACTATAGACAGTCCATGGAAGGTATGATTCATCCTATAGGACTATGGAATGTCCAAGGAAAGTGTGATTCATCCTATAGGACCATAGACAGTCCATGGAAGATGTGCTTCATCCTATAGGACTAAAGACAGTCCATGGAAGGTGTGCTTCATCGTATAGGACTATAGAGAGTCCATGGAAGGTGTGATGCATCCTATAGGACTATAGACAGTCCATGGAAGGTCTAATTCATCCTATAGGACTAAAGATAGTCCATGGAAAGTGTGCTTCATCCTATAGGACTATAGACAGTCCATGGAAGGTATGATTCATCCTATAGGACTATGGAATGTCCAAGGAAAGTGTGATGCATCCTATAGGACCATAGACAGTCCATGGAAGGTGTGCTTCATCCTATAGGACCATAGACAGTCCATGAAAGGTGTGATTCATCCTATATGACTATAGACAGTCCATGGAAGGTGTGATTCATCCTATAGGACTATGGAATGTCCATGGAAGGTGTGCTTCATCCTATAGGACTAAAGACAGTCCATGGAAGGTGTGATGCATTCTATAGGACTAAAGACAGTCCATGGAAGGTGTGCTTCATCCTATAGAACCATAGACAGTCCATGGAAGGTGTGAGTCATCCTATAGGACCATAGACAGTCCATGGAGGGTGTACTTCATCCTATAGGACTAAAGATAGTCCATGGAAGGTGTGCTTCATCCTATAGGACTATAGACAGTCCATGGAAGGTGTGATGCATCCTATAGGACTATAGACAGTCCATGGAAGGTATGATTCATCCTATAGGACTATGGAATGTCCAAGGAAAGTGTGATGCATCCTATAGGACTAAAGACAGTCCATGGAAGGTGTGCTTCATCCTATAGGACCATAGACAGTCCATGGAAGGTAGGATGCATCCTATAGGACTATGGAATTTCCATGTAAGGTGTGCTTCATCCTATATGACCATAGACAGTCCATGGAAGGTGTGCTTCATCATATAGGACTAAAGACAGTCCATGGAAGGTGTGCTTCATCCTATAGGACTAAAGACAGTCCATGAAAGGTGTGCTTCATCCTATAGGACTATAGACAGTTTATGGAAGATGTGCTTCATCCTATATGACCATAGACAGTGCATGGAAGGTGTGCTTCATCCTATTTGACCATAGACAGTCCATGGAAGGTGTGCTTCATCCTATAGGACTATAGACAGTGCATGGAAGATGTGCTTCATCCTATATGACCATAGACAGTGCATGGAAGGTGTGCTTCATCCTATAGGAGTATAGACATTCCATGGAAGGTGTGCTTCATCCTATAGGACTAAAGACAGTCCATGCAAGGTGTGATGCATCCTATAGGACTATAGACACTCCATGGAAGGTGTGCTTCATCCTACAGGACTAAAGACAGTCCATGGAAGGTGTGCTTCATCCCTTAGGACTAAAGACAGTCCATGGAAGGTGTGCTTCATCCTATAGGAGTATAGACAGTTTATGGAAGATGTGCTTCATCCTATATGACCATAGACAGTCCATGGGAAGTGTGCTTCATCCTATAGGACTATAGACAGTCCATGGAAGGTGTGCTTCATCCTATAGGACTATAGACAGTCCATGGAAGGTGTGCTTCATCCTATAGGACTATAGACAGTCCATGGAAGGTGTGCTTAATCCTATATGGCCATAGACAGTGCATGGAAGGTGTGTTTTGTCCTATATGTCCATAGACAGCCCATGGGAAGTGTGATTATTCCTATAGGACTATAGACAATTTATGGGTTTTCATCTGCAGGGTTAATTCCTAACATGGCAGCAGCTTATTACAGGCCAGCCATCCATTATAAGCGGCAGCTTGTTACCAGAATAGACGTCTCAGGACACGATCCCCTGACAAACAGATTATAAATACCGGCGACCTGCCCCTCACCACCGCTATTTGTGTCATATGAGGTGACGCTGCCAACTCCATGTGGTCAATGTCGGGTGACACTGAGGATCTGGGGGCACAGCCGCACGAGAGCCTTAACCCTGTGTGTGCCACATGTGATCGCAGGTGGACCAGTGGAGGGGGGCACAGACTGGGCTATCACTGGTTGATTCTTACACATGACAATCCCTGCATATTTGGCTGGATTGACCCCAGGAGCTGACAATCCAGTCTCCTAATCTCACACACAGTGTATCACTCCCATCATCCCTGACCACAGGAGCTGACAATCCAGTCTCCTAATCTCACACACAGTGTATCACTCCCATCATCCCTGACCACAGGAGCTGACAATCCAGTCTCCTAATCTCACACACAGTGTATCACTCCCATCATCCCTGACCACAGGAGCTGATAATTCAGTCTCCCTATCTCTCACACGGTATATCACTCCCATCATCCCTGACCCCCGGAGCTGACAATCCAGTCTCCTTTTCTCACACACAGTGTATCACTCCCATCATCCCTAACCCCAGGAGCTGACAATCCAGTCTTCTAATCTCACACACAGTGTATCACTCCCATCATCCCTAACCCCCGGAACTCACAGCAAGCGGAGGTCTTGACAATGATGAGAATTTGTAACAGAAATATTTGACACAAAGACTCACAGTCACTTTTACCTGCAAAGTAAAGCTTTCCTTTGCATAAGTCTGGACGCCCCTGTAATCCTCCTCATATTGCGTGGATGTCGCAATGCAGAGGGGTCACCGGGAACGTTCCCTGGAAGATGATTCATTGCATCCATCAGCAGCACTGATTACATCACATCTGCACCGAACTGTCTGATGACATCATCAGAAGGCTCCGCCCCCATCCTGTGATCAATACTGCTGTCTGCTCCTCTGACATGTCCTGACCCCCCCCCCCCCCCCCCCCAGTCCCAGCTGCACATCAGGCGTTTACTCCCACAACTGCCCTGCACTGATACATTGTAACAAACCAACAAGAGGGGGGACATATTTGTGCTTCTGTTTTCCTGACTGGCTACAATGTAACAAAACCTCAGCTGTGTCAGCAGGTCTAGGCCAGGGCAAATGATCAGTCTCTGAATAGAAAGAAAATTGTTCCCATTGACTGAGGCTGCAGAAGACTGGAGACCGGGGCGGAGGTTTGCCTTCCAGCAGGACAACCACCCTCAACATCCAGCCAGAGCTACAATGGAAGGGTTTAGATCCAAGCGTCTCCATGAGTGAGAACGGCCCAGTCACCGTCCAGACCCGAGACTCGCTGCTCACAGACGTTCTCCATCCAACCGCACTGAGCGCGAGCTCTTCTGACCAGGAGAACGGGCAAAGCTGGTGGAGACGGACCGCAAAAGACCTGCAGCTGTAAGTGCTGCGAACGGTGGTCCTACAGAGGCCTGACTCAGGGGGTGAATACTAATGCAACCGCACTGTCCATTACTAAGCATTGTGGAAACCTCGTCGTCTTCTCTCACAGACTTGTTACTTTGTGTCGGTCACAGAAAATCCCAAGAAAATACATTTACGTTTGTGGGTGTAACGGGAAAAAGGTGGAAACGTTCAGGGGGTGTGAATACTTTTTCAAGGCTCTGTAAATAGCAGCTGAAGGTATCTGTGTTGGTCCCATGATCACATATGATGTTTTAATATATGAAAATGAGTCTATAGGTGCAACGGGGGCGTTGTCGTTACTCCTCGAGGCACCGCGCTCTCCACTGTGACAGGGCCAGGCAGTGAAAGCGTCATCACACCCCGACCTCTGCTGAAGTCAAAGTGCAAACAGAGCAGAGCCTCCAGGTGTAATGGTAACGCCCCCGTTGCTCCTAGAGGCTCATTTGCATATAATAAAACACAATTTTTCTCAGCAATGCGGACACATGTGAAAAGGGACCAACACAGACGTCATCGGGACGGATCTGCATCCTGTGCAGTCGCTGTGTGCAGTCTCTGCCTCCTGTGCAGTCTCTTCCTCCTGTGCAGTCTCTTCCTCCTGTGCAGTCCCTGTGTGCAGTCTCTTCCTCCTGTGCAGTTACTGTGTGCAGTCTCTTCCTCCTGTGCAGTCGCTGTGTGCAGTCTCTTCCTCCTGTGCAGTCGCTGTGTGCAGTCTCTTCCTCCTGTGCAGTCATTGTGTGCAGTCTCTTCCTCCTGTGCAGTCATTGTGTGCAGTCTCTTCCTCCTGTGCAGTCGCTGTGTGCAGTCTCTTCCTCCTGTGCAGTCGCTGTGTGCAGTCTCTTCCTCCTGTGCAGTCTCTTCCTCCTGTGCAGTCCCTGTGTGCAGTCTCTTCCTCCTGTGCAGTCTCTTCCTCCTGTGCAGTCATTGTGTGCAGTCTCTTCCTCCTGTGCAGTCTCTTTCTTTCTCCTGTGCAGTCTCTTCCTCCTGTGCAGTCGCTGTGTGCAGTCTCTTCCTCCTGTGCAGTCTCTTCCTCCTGTGCAGTCCCTGTGTGCAGTCTCTTCCTCCTGTGCAGTCTCTTCCTCCTGTGCAGTCCCTGTGTGCAGTCTCTTCCTCCTGTGCAGTCTCTTCCTCCTGTGCAGTCATTGTGTGCAGTCTCTTCCTCCTGTGCAGTCTTTTTCTTTCTCCTGTGCAGTCTCTTCCTCCTGTGCAGTCGCTGTATGCAGTCTCTTCCTCCTGTGCAGTCGCTGTGTGCAGTCTCTTCTGTGCAGTCTCTTCCTCCTGTGCAGTCACTGTATGCAGTCTCTTCCTCCTGTGCAGTCTCTTCCTCCTGTGCAGTCATTGTGTGCAGTCTCTTCCTCCTGTGCAGTCTCTTTCTTTCTCCTGTGCAGTCTCTTCCTCCTGTGCAGTCGCTGTGTGCAGTCTCTTCCTCCTGTGCAGTCTCTTCCTCCTGTGCAGTCCCTGTGTGCAGTCTCTTCCTCCTGTGCAGTCTCTTCCTCCTGTGCAGTCCCTGTGTGCAGTCTCTTCCTCCTGTGCAGTCTCTTCCTCCTGTGCAGTCATTGTGTGCAGTCTCTTCCTCCTGTGCAGTCTCTTTCTTTCTCCTGTGCAGTCTCTTCCTCCTGTGCAGTCGCTGTGTGCAGTCTCTTCCTCCTGTGCAGTCACTGTGTGCAGTCTCTTCCTCCTGTGCAGTCGCTGTGTGCAGTCTCTTCCTCCTGTGCAGTCACTGTGTGCAGTCTCTTCCTCCTGTGCAGTCACTGTGTGCAGTCTCTTCTCCTGTGCAGTCGCTGTGTGCAGTCTCTTCCTCCTGTGCAGTCACTGTGTGCAGTCTCTTCCTCCTGTGCAGTCCCTGTGTGCAGTCTCTTCCTCCTGTGCAGTCTTTTCCTCCTGTGCAGTCACTGTGTGCAGTCTCTTCTCCTGTGCAGTCGCTGTGTGCAGTCTCTTCCTCCTGTGCAGTCACTGTGTGCAGTCTCTTCCTCCTGTGCAGTCCCTGTGTGCAGTCTCTGCCTCCTGTGCAGTCGCTGTGTGCAGTCTCTTCTCCTGTGCAGTCTCTTCTCCTGTGCAGTCACTGTGTGCAGTCTCTTCCTCCTGTGCAGTCGCTGTGTTCAGTCTCTTCTCCTGTGCAGTCCCTGTGTGCAGTCTCTTCTCCTGTGCAGTCACTGTGTGCAGTCTCTTCTCCTGTGCAGTCGCTGTGTGCAGTCTCTTCCTCCTGTGCAGTCACTGTGTGCAGTCTCTTCCTCCTGTGCAGTCACTGTGTGCAGTCTCTTCTCCTGTGCAGTCCCTGTGTGCAGTCTCTGCCTCCTGTGCAGTCACTGTGTGCAGTCTCTGCCTCCTGTGCAGTCACTGTGTGCAGTCTCTTCCTCCTGTGCAGTCCCTGTGTGCAGTCTCTTCCTCCTGTGCAGTCGCTGTGTGCAGTCTCTTCCTCCTGTGCAGTCATTGTGTGCAGTCTCTTCCTCCTGTGCAGTCGCTGTGTGCAGTCTCTTCCTCCTGTGCAGTCTCTTCCTCCTGTGCAGTCCCTGTGTGCAGTCTCTTCCTCCTGTGCAGTCTCTTCCTCCTGTGCAGTCATTGTGTGCAGTCTCTTCCTCCTGTGCAGTCTCTTTCTTTCTCCTGTGCAGTCTCTTCCTCCTGTGCAGTCGCTGTGTGCAGTCTCTTCCTCCTGTGCAGTCACTGTGTGCAGTCTCTTCCTCCTGTGCAGTCGCTGTGTGCAGTCTCTTCCTCCTGTGCAGTCTCTTCCTCCTGTGCAGTCACTGTGTGCAGTCTCTTCTCCTGTGCAGTCGCTGTGTGCAGTCTCTTCCTCCTGTGCAGTCACTGTGTGCAGTCTCTTCCTCCTGTGCAGTCACTGTGTGCAGTCTCTGCCTCCTGTGCAGTCACTGTGTGCAGTCTCTTCTCCTGTGCAGTCCCTGTGTGCAGTCTCTTCCTCCTGTGCAGTATTTTCCTCCTGTGCAGTCACTGTGTGCAGTCTCTTCTCCTGTGCAGTCTCTTCTCCTGTGCAGTCCCTGTGTGCAGTCTCTTCCTCCTGTGCAGTCACTGTGTGCAGTCTCTGCCTCCTGTGCAGTCACTGTGTGCAGTCTCTTCCTCCTGTGCAGTCCCTGTGTGCAGTCTCTTCCTCCTGTGCAGTCGCTGTGTGCAGTCTCTTCCTCCTGCGCAGTCACTGTGTGCAGTCTCTTCCTCCTGCGCAGTCGCTGTGTGCAGTCTCTTCCTCCAGTGCAGTCTCTTCCTCCTGTGCAGTCACTGTGTGTGCAGTCTCTTCCTCCTGTGCAGTCGCTGTGTGCAGTCTCTGCCTCCTGTGCAGTCGCTGTGTGCAGTCTCTGCCTCCTGTGCAGTCACTGTATGCAGTCTCTTCCACCTGTGCAGTCACTGTGTGCAGTCTCTTCTCCTGTGCAGTCGCTGTGTGCAGTCTCTTCCTCCTGTGCAGTCGCTGTGTGCAGTCTCTGCCTCCTGTGCAGTCGCTGTGTGCAGTCTCTGCCTCCTGTGCAGTCACTGTGTGCAGTCTCTTCCTCCTGTGCAGTCCCTGTGTGCAGTCTCTTCCTCCTGTGCAGTCTCTTCCTCCTGTGCAGTCGCTGTGTGCAGTCTCTTCCTCCTGCGCAGTCACTGTGTGCAGTCTCTTCCTCCTGCGCAGTCGCTGTTTGCAGTCTCTTCCTCCTGTGCAGTCTCTTCCTCCTGTGCAGTCGCTGTGTGCAGTCTCTTCCTCCTGTGCAGTCTCCTTCTCATTTGCAGTCTCTTCTCCTGTGCAGTCACTGTGTGCAGTCTCTTCTCCTGTGCAGTCGCTGTGTGCAGTCTCTTTCTCGTGTGCAGTCTCTTCTCCTGTGCAGTCACTGTGTGCAGTCTGTTCCTCCTGTGCAGTCGCTGTGTGCAGTCTCTTTCTCGTGTGCAGTCTCTTCTCCTGTGCAGTCACTGTGTGCAGTCTGTTCCTCCTGTGCAGTCGCTGTGTGCAGTCTCTTTCTCGTGTGCAGTCTCTTCCTCCTGTGCAGTCTCTTAGAGGCTCCTCCCTCTCCCTCTGTTAGCTCTCCCTGGCAGTCAATCACAGAAAGAGACACCTCCACCTCTCTCACTGTGAGACATGCCCTGGTGTCACCTGCTGACTGCTCCACTGATGGAGGAAGTAGCTAACAGAAGAGAGCGCAGAGCCGGGGTGGTAAGGCCTCGTTCACACCCGCACGCGGACCCGGTCATTTCTATGGGGCGGTGCACACTTCCGGGTTTGTGGCGGTTCTGCAGATTACAGAACACGTCCTCGTCTGGTCTGCATTGCGGAGAGCAGGGGTCTGTATTCTGCAGGCTGGACGCGGGGCGCGTATGAAGCCGACGGCGGAGGGTCACCATCATGGCTGCATTAAGGGGGTGTTTATTTATTGGGAGCGGTTCACACTGCTCAGATTGTGACCCTTCTGCAGGGTATATTAAGTGATGACTATTTTCTGCCACCCAGGAGGACGGATCTCATAGGACATCATTAGGGTGTGAGCAGAGCCACCTTACCGCTGCACTACATGCCACCCTCACACCCACCTGCTGGCATCACCTCTACTGTCAGGCTGGAGCCCGGGCCAACAGTCGTCATCTCACCTTGAGGAGCCGTCACTGCCGAAGCTTCAACACTGCACTCACTATTCGGTTGTACATCATGTGTTATTCAACAGTCTCATCCAGAGCTGCACTCACGATTCTGCTGGTACATAATGTCTTATTTACCAGTCACATCCAGAGCTGCACTCACGGTTCTGCTGGTACATCACATGTTATACAACAGTCTCAGTGTCACGACCATGTTTATGGCCGTGACTCCTTGGGAGCCGCATACAGTTGCCCGCGGTTTGGGTTGTAGTGTCAACCGCAGCTGGAGGCATAATGTTGTTAGCCTCAAGTGCGGTTGCCGCAGACAACAGGTATGTGTGCGGTCCCCTTGGACAACAGGTTGTCTTACCCTGACTCCTAGTCCAGGGACCGGTCGGAGGGTGAGTTAGGGTCAGGAAAGGGACGCTTTAGGAGGTGACCTGCTCCCTAATCCTGTCGTCCTGGCCGAGCAGCGACCATCTTCCGCCATCGCACGGCTGAGGGTTTTCCCCATCCTCAGCCGTGACACTCATCCAGAGCTGCACTCACAATTCTGCAGTTACATAATGTGTTATACAACAATCTCATCTAGAGCTGCACTCGCGATTCTGCTGTTACATAATGTGTTATTTACAGTCACATACAGAGCTGCACTCAGGATTCTGCTGGTACATTACATGTTATACAACAGTCTCATCCAGAGCTGCACTCACGATTCTGCTGTTACATAATGTGTTATTTACCAATCACATCCAGAGCTGCACTCACGATTCTGCTGGTACATCACATGTTATACAACAGTCTCATCCAAAGCTGCACTCACGATTCTGCCATCATAATTTGTGATATTTACTAGTCCCATCAAGAGCTGCACTCACGATTCTGCTGTGACATCATGTGCTTTTTACTAGTCCCATCTAGAGCTGCATTCACAATTCTTTTGTTACAGCTTGTCTTCCACGCCAGTTACTTACAGAGCAACACTCACAATTCTGCTGTTATATCATGTCTTTTACTACAGTGACTTCCAGAGCTGCACTTAGAATTCATCTACTACATTATGTCTTTTATTACAGAAGAATCCATTCTTCAGTCACATCCAGAGTTGTAGTCATAATTCTGCTCTTTTATTATGTGTTATGCTCCAGTCACATCCAGAGCTGCATGCTCAATTCTGCTGACTTCATATAGGTTCAGTGGCACTCCCCATTCACCCCCCATAATGGCGTCTGCCTTGGCTCCTCCCCTTCAGAGGACTCTGGATCAGGGGAGGATCAGGGGAGGACTCGGGATCAGGGGAGGACTCGGGATCAGGGGAGGACTCGGGATCAGGGGAGGACTCGGGATCAGGGGAGGACCCGGGATCAGGAGAGGACTCGGGATCAGGAGAGGACTCGGGATCAGGAGAGGACTCGGGATCAGGAGAGGACTAAGGATCAGGAGAGGACTAAGGATCAGGAGAGGACTCTGGATCAGGAGAGGACTCTGGATCAGGAGAGGACTCGGGATCAGGAGAGGACCCGGGATCAGGAGAGGACCCGGGATCAGGAGAGGACCCGGGATCAGGAGAGGACTCTGGATCAGGAGAGGACTCTGGATCAGGAGAGGACTCTGGATCAGGAGAGGACCCGGGATCAGGAGAGGACCCGGGATCAGGAGAGGACCCGGGATCAGGAGAGGACCCGGGATCAGGAGAGGACCCGGGATCAGGGGAGGACTCGGGATCAGGAGAGGACTCGGGATCAGGAGAGGACCCGGGATCAGGAGAGGACCCGGGATCAGGAGAGGACCCGGGATCAGGAGAGGACCCGGGATCAGGGGAGGACTCGAGATCAGGAGAGGACTCGGGATCAGGAGAGGACTCGGGATCAGGAGAGGACTCGGGATCAGGAGAGGACTCGGGATCAGGAGAGGACTACCCTGCATAACAGAAACAGGACAGATCGGTTATGCAGCCCATAGACTTCTATTATGACGGAATGAATAACGGAATGTCTCTAAAGTTGCGTTATGGTCCGTGGTGAGATTCTGGGCTGCCCAGTTGTCCGACCAGTAAGCCACACTCACGGTCAGAAATGTGATAAGCGGCAGCTGGAAATAATGAGATATCTGGACAGTCCACACTACAGGGGGCATCAGTGTGACATCACATGAAGATGGAAAGACCCTCGAAGTGCCTGCACCATGGAGGGAGTGATGTCTCCTGAGACCTGTTAGTATAAGGCTGCCTCCTGCAGGGAGCAGTGGTGCAGGTCACATGAGGGCGCCGCTGCTCGCTTTCAATGCGGTCCCACATGGAGGATTAATCAGCAGGAATGCTGGATAGAAAACCATTACATGAGAAGATAATCCAGGACCACACACCAAGCGAGCAGGGCGACCCCAAACTGTGCGGGCGAGATACAAATATATCAGTGATGTCATCAGCAGGGGGCGGGGCTGTGACTACCTCTCAGACATGATGTACAGGCAGGTTGTCAGCAGTGTGTTGGTCTCTTGGCCGTCTGGTGTCATATTCTCTATAATGGTTGGGTGGTTATTACGCGACGGTGGGCGGTTACTTTGTGGAAGGGCTCATGCACACGAACGTATTTTCTTCCGGCTTACATTCCGTTTTTTTTGCGGACAGTATGCGGAACCATTCACTTCAGTGGGGCTGTAGAAACTACAGAAGTTACTCCGTGTGCATTCTGTTTCCGTTTGTCCGCATGGTCGTTCCGCAAAAAAGCAGTGCATGTCCTATTATTGTCCGCAAATCACGGTCCAAGGCCCCATTCAAGTCAATTGGTCCGCAAAAAAAAATGGAACGCACACGGAACACATCTGTATGTCATCCGTATTTTGCGGATCCATACTGTAGAAATGCTCTGCCGAGCCCATACTGCTCATGTGCTTGGTGATTAATAAGTTATTGTTTCTGGATACGATCTGCAAAAAACTGATCAAATACAGAAACCGTACGGATGTGTTTTGTGCAATGACGGAACGGAAGAGGACTTAAATCAGAGAAAAAAAAACTCCGAGACGGAACAACGAATCCGTGAAAAACAGACCGGAAAACAACAACGGTCGTGTGCATGAGCCCTAAATCTTCTTACTGATGAATCGCGCTCATTTCCTGTGGGGCTCGGGGGGATTTCCTACAGCCTGAGCAGTGAGCGATGATCGAGCGCTTATTACAAGAAGAGCCAGGTGACACATTGTAACGCAGTGACAGAGGTGAGATCAGTCCACAGCTGTCACCACTCTGCATGTGAAGGGAGCAAACCTGTACTAAACATAGTATGGACCCTCTCCTGAAATCCTCTGTGCTGCTGGGACCCTGCTCCTTCCACTATGTAACTCTCATCCTGTCACCTCCACAGGATCAGCACACTGCTCTCCTGAAATCCTCTGTGCTGCTGGGACCCTGCTCCTTTCACTATGTAACTCTCAGCCTGTGACCTCCACAAGATCAGCACACCCCTCTCATGAAATCCTCTGTGCTGCTGGGACCCTGCTCCTTCCACTATATAACTCTCAGCCTGTGACCTCCACAAGATGAGCGCACTCCTCTCCTGAAATCCTCTGTGCTGCTGGGACCCTGCTCCTTTCACTATGTAACTCTCAGCCTGTGACCTCCACAAGATGAGCGCACTCCTCTCCTGAAATCCTCTGTGCTGCTGGGACCCTGCTCCTTCCACTGTGTAACTCTTATCCTGTGACCTCCACAAGATCAGCACACTCCTCTCCTGAAATCCTCTGTGCTGCTGGGACCCTGCTCCTTCCACTATGTAATTCTCAGCCTGTCACCTCCACAAGATCAGCACACTCCTCTCCTGAAATCCTCTGTGCTGCTGGGACCCTGCTCCTTCCACTATGTACCTCTCAGCCTGTGACCTCCACAAGATCAGCGCACCCCTCTCCTGAAATCCTCTGTGCTGCTGGGACCCTGCTCCTTCCACTATGTAATTCTCAGCCTGTGACCTCCACAAGATCAGCGCACTCCTCTCCGGAAATCCTCTGTGCTGCTGGGACCCTGCTCCTTCCACTATGTAACTCTCATCCTGTCACCTCCACAGGATCAGCACACTCCTCTCCTGAAATCCTCTGTGCTGCTGGGACCCTGCTTCCACTATGTAATTCTCAGCCTGTGACCTCCACAAGATCAGCACACTCCTCTCCTGAAATCCTCTGTGCTGCTGGGACCCTGCTCCTTTCACTATGTAACTCTCAGCCTGTGACCTCCACAAGATCAGCACACCCCTCTCCTGAAATACTCTGTGCTGCTGGGACCCTGCTCCTTCCACTATGTAACTCTCATCCTGTCACCTCCACAGGATCAGCACACTCCTCTCCTGAAATCCTCTGTGCTGCTGGGACCCTGCTCCTTTCACTATGTAACTCTCAGCCTGTGACCTCCACAAGATCAGCACACCCCTCTCCTGAAATACTCTGTGCTGCTGGGACCCTGCTCCTTCCACTATGTAACTCTCAGCCTGTGACCTCCACAAGATGAGCGCACTCCTCTCCTGAAATCCTCTGTGCTGCTGGGACCCTGCTCCTTCCACTATGTAACTCTCAGCCTGTCACCTCCACAAGATGAGCGCACTCCTCTCCTGAAATCCTCTGTGCTGCTGGGACCCTGCTCCTTTCACTATGTAACTCTCAGCCTGTGACCTCCACAAGATGAGCGCACTCCTCTCCTGAAATCCTCTGTGCTGCTGGGACCCTGCTCCTTTCACTATGTAACTCTCATCCTGTCACCTCCACAGGATCAGCGCGCTCCTCTCCTGAAATCCTCTGTGCTGCTGGGACCCTGCTCCTTTCACTATGTAACTGTCAGCCTGTGACCTCCACAAGATGAGCACACTCCTCTCCATCATGTGGTGTCTTCACCTGTCTATAGCTGCTATGTCTCCAGGGATGTCCGCTGATCTCAAGGTTGATGATGAAGATGATGGTGGATTGGTCGCTGGTCCCGTTTTCCTCTTGTCTTTGCTCATGTTGCCTCCTGGTGGATATTAGAGGAACATCATCCCCTCATTGAAACACAGTCAGAAACAAAGAAATATAGTGGCAATTCTGGAGGAGCTGCTAAACCCCTGACACTGTGGCGTGTCTTCTATTGGGGGAGCAGCCCGACCGCATGTGGACCGCAGTAATCGACTAACCCTAGCACAATATGCATACAATGGAGGACGTCGGCGCGGTCCACATGCACCACAAGAGCAAACTACACAGAATGTAGCAATCATATGAAACACAGAGAGAGAATGCACCAAACAGATATAACACTGACTATGCTGGCAAGACATAAGTAAAGGTATTAAAAGCTGAGACTTTCGCCAATATATACCAGTCATGGAGATATCGGAGCCCATCATGCACCACGTCACGGCTCTCAGCATGGCAAGGGGTCCTAACCGCTGCTCTAACTGTGGTGTGAACACGGTCTGAAGGTGATGTAATTCAGCTCGCAGCCAAGCTCCCCACAAATGCCCAGCTGCTGGGGTCAGTCGATTACTGCGGTCCACATGCGGTCGGGCTGCTCCCCCAATAGAGGACACGCCACAGTGTCAGGGGCCGAGCAGCTCCTCCAGAATTGCCACTATATTTCTGTGTTTCTGCCTTGTTAGATTTGAGTGCGTTTGCCTTTACCTGGCATTCTAACACTCTTTGCACCTGGTAACCTCCATCACACGGTCTGGTGCGGGTGTGGCTTGCGGCCGGGCTTCATTCACATAGTACTACCGCAGTATTCATGCTGGGCGTTCGTGGGAAGCTTGGCTGCGAGCTGAATTATATCACCGCCAGACCGTGTTCACACCACAGTTAGAGCAGCGGTTAGGACCCCTTGCCATGCTGAGAACCGTGACGTGGTGCATGATGGGCTCCGATATCTCCATGACTGGAATATATTGGCAAAAGTCTCAGCTTTTAATACCTGCATTTATGTCTTGCCAGCATAGTCAGTGTTACATCTGTTTGGTGCATGCTCTCTCTGTGTCTCATTGAAACACAGATGAAACCCCAGTGTGGGGGGAGGTCACATAATCATCACTCCTGGGGGTCAGGAGGGTCTCGGAGTATTATGAGAAATAGGAAACTGAGGTGTAACCCACAGGTCCCTGGCCTCTTCTCCCCAATGTTGGCGCCGCTGATCTCCACGTGAGGTGTCTCAGGGTTTTTACTAGTCAGGACCTTTGTACCAGAGGAAGCTGCAATCTCTTGGACTCTCGCTTTTCCTGCAGCTGGAGGTGACCGCAGTGTCTCCCGAGTGTCACGTGTCTCTCATCACACAGAAAGTGGCTCCCACAACTGAAGAACTAACCGAGGTGAAGGAACCACAGATGGTCCAGGTCTAAAGCTGCCCGAACAGTAATTGTCAGCAGGCCGACCTCTCTCCCGACTCCCCCAGCAACCCCAGTCACATTGGCTCAGCCTTGTGTATTCTATGGAGAGAGCGGAGAAAAATGCTGCTGGACACTTCTCTCACGGGAGAACAAAAGGATCGGCCGAAAATATTCATATCACCCAATGCTTGTGTCCCACAGCATCATCTGTCAGAGTCAGGAGCCCCCCCTCACACATTGGGTGTGTGATAGGCTGTCTGCACACATATCCCTCGGTGGGTATATAAGGTGTGATAGGCTGTCTGCACACATATCCCTCGGTGGGTATATAAGGTGTGTGATAGGCTGTCTGCACACATATCCCTCGGTGGGTATATAAGGTGTGTGATAGGCTGTCTGCACACATATCCCTCAGTGGGTATATAAGGTGTGTGATAGGCTGTCTGCACACATATCCCTCAGTGGGTATATAAGGTGTGATAGGCTGTCTGCACACATATCCCTCAGTGGGTATATAAGGTGTGATAGGCTGTCTGCACACATATCTCTCGGTGGGAATATAAGGTGTGTGATAGGCTGTCTGCACACATATCCCTCAGTGAGTATATAAGGTGTGATAGGCTGTCTGCACACATATCCCTCATGGTTTTATAAGGTGTGATAGGCTTTCTGCACACATATCCCTCGGTGGGTATATAAGGTGTGATAGGCTGTCTGCACACATATCCCTCAATGGGTATATAAGGTGTGATAGGCTGTCTGCACACATATCCCTCTATGGGTTTATAAGGTGTGATAGGCTGTCTGCACACATATCCCTCGGTGGGTATATAAGGTGTGTGATAGGCTGTCTGCACACATATCCCTCGGTGGGTATATAAGGTGTGATAGGCTGTCTGCACACATATCCCTCAGTGGGTATATAAGGGGTGATAGGCTGTCTGCACACACATCTCTCGGTGGGTATATAAGGTGTGTGATAGGCTGTCTGCACACATATCCCACAGTGGGTATATAAGGTCTGTAATAGGCTGCATGCACACATATCCCTCAGTGGGTATATAAGGTGTGATAGGCTGTCTGCACACATATCCCTCAGTGGGTTTATAAGGTGTGATAGGCTGTCTGCACACACATCCCTCGGTGGGTATATAAGGTGTGTGATAGGCTGTCTGCACACACATCCCTCGGTGGGTATATAAGGTGTGTGATAGGCTGTCTGCACACACATCCCTCGGTGGGTATATAAGGTGTGATAGGCTGTCTGCACACATATCCCTCAATAGGTTTATAAGGTGTGATAGGCTGTCTGCACACATATCCCTCGGTGGGTATATAAGGTGTGTGATAGGCTGTCTGCACACATATCCCTCAGTGGGTATATAAGGTGTGATAGGCTGTCTGCACACATATCCCTCAATAGGTTTATAAGGTGTGATAGGCTGTCTGCACACATATCCCTCTGTGGGTATATAAGGTGTGTGATAGGCTGTCTGCACACATATCCCTCTGAGGGTATAAGGTGTGTGATAGGCTGTCTGCACACATATCCCTCGGTGGGTATATAAGGTGTGTGATAGGCTGTCTGCACACATATCCCTCAGTGGGTATATAAGGTGTGATAGGCTGTCTGCACACATATCCCTCAATAGGTTTATAAGGTGTGATAGGCTGTCTGCACACATATCCCTCGGTGGGTATATAAGGTGTGATAGGCTGTCTGCACACATATCCCTCTGTGGGTATATAAGGTGTGTGAGAGGCTGTCTGCACACATATCCCTCGGTGGGTATATAAGGTGTGTGATAGGCTGTCTGCACACATATCCCTCTGTGGGTATATAAGGTGTGTGAGAGGCTGTCTGCACACATATCCCTCTGTGGGTATATAAGGTGTGTGATAGGCTGTCTGCACACATATCCCTCGGTGGGTATATAAGGTGTGATAGGCTGTCTGCACACATATCCCTCAGTGGGTATATAAGGTGTGTGATAGGCTGTCTGCACACACATCCCTCGGTTGGTATATAACGTGTGATAGGCTGTCTGCACACATATCCCTCGGTTGGTATATAACGTGTGATAGGTTGTCTGCACACATATCCCTCGGTTGGTATATAACGTGTGATAGGCTGTCTGCACACATATCCCTCGGTTGGTATATAACGTGTGATAGGTTGTCTGCACACATATCCCTCGGTTGGTATATAACGTGTGATAGGCTGTCTGCACACATATCCCGCAGTAGGTGTATAACTAAATAAGCAATGTGGAGGTTGCAGAGCACCACGTGCTATTGATGTGAGAGGTGAACATCGACTACGAAGTTACTTGCGAGGGCAGCCGGACACGCTACAGTGGGGTAACTCACCGCCAAAATGAACCAGAGGGCACCAGACGCGTGTCTAAGGCCTCTTTCACACAACGGTTTTTTTTTTTCTTTTTTTGCGTTCCGTATACGGAACCATTCATTTCAATGGATCCGCAAAAAAAACTGAATGTACTCCGTATGCATTCCGCTTCCGTATTTCCGTTCCGTTGAAAGATAGAACATGTCCTATTATTGCCCGCAAATCACATTCCGTGGCTCCATTCAAGTCAGTGGGTCCGCAAAATGAAAACGGAACACATACGGACATGCATCCATATGTCTTCCGTATCTGTTCCGTTTTTGCGGAACCATCTATTAAATATTTTATGCCCAACCCAATTTTTTCTATCTAATTACTGTATACTGTATATGCCATATGGAAAAAATGAACACAAATAGAAACACAACGGAAACAAAAAACGGAACAATGGATCTGTGAAAAACAGACCGCAAAACACTAAAAAAAAGCCATACGGTCGTGTGAAAGAGGCCTTACGCAACAGTTCAGGGAACTCTACTCCATATGGGGCTCTGGAGCAGACGGACGGTCAATGCACCTCTGATAATGAAGCTGGATCGGCACAAAGGGCTTCAGTTTTCGGACTGGACCTCCGCTGATTGGTAAAGGGTCGTCTTCTCCGATAAATCACGTTTTCTGCTTCATGGAACAGATGAAGGTTTACGTGTCAGGAGAGAACACAAGCTGGTGGGGGCAGCGTTAGGGTCAGGGAAGGTTTTCCTGGCATTCTCTGGGCCCCTCATGCATGTGGAAGGCGCTCTCAGCCGATGTGGCTATGAATCCGACCTTGCAGATCACGTACACCCATACATGCTGATCGTCTCCCCTGGGGCAGATGGGACCTTCCAGCAAGACAATGCGACATGTCACACGGCTAGACGTGTCCAACATTGGTTGGAAGAGCATGACCAAGACTTCCAAGTACCACCCTGACCCCTAATTCCCAAGACTAGAACCTAATTGAGCATCTGTGGGATGACCTTGATGGTCGTCTTCTCTATGCCGCCCCCCCCCACGCCCCCTCCGGCAGCTGTGGGATGCACTGCAGTCATCATGGCTCCCTATTCCTGTGACCACCTACCAGGACCTTATGGAGTCACTCCTCCTGCTGCTGTCCCTGCTGCTGCTGCTGTCCGTCCTGCTGCTGCTGCTGCTGTCCGTCCTGCTGCTGCTGCTGCTGTCCGTCCTGCTGCTGCTGCTGTCCGTCCTGCTGCTGCTGTCAGTCCTCCTGCTGCTGCTGTCCGTCCTGCTGCTGCTGTCAGTCCTCCTGCTGCTGCTGCTGTCCGTCCTGCTGCTGCTGCTGCTGTCCGTCCTGCTGCTGCTGCTGCTGTCCGTCCTGCTGCTGCTGCTGCTGTCCGTCCTGCTGCTGCTGCTGCTGCTGCTGTCCGTCCTGCTGCTGCTGCTGCTGGCCGTCCTGCTGCTGCTGCTGTGCGTCCTGCTGCTGCTGCTGCTGCTGTCCGTCCTGCTGCTGCTGCTGCTGCTGTCCGTCCTGCTGCTGCTGCTATCCGTCCTGCTGCTGCTGCTGTCCGTCCTGCTGCTGCTGTCAGTCCTCCTGCTGCTGCTGCTGTCCGTCCTCCTGCTGCTGCTGCTGCTGTCCGTCCTCCTGCTGCTGCTGCTGCTGTCCGTCCTCCTGCTGCTGCTGCTGCTGTCCGTCCTCCTGCTGCTGCTGCTGCTGTCCGTCCTCCTGCTGCTGCTGCTGCTGTCCGTCCTCCTGCTGCTGCTGTCCCTCCTGCTGCTGCTGCTGTCCCTCCTGCTGCTGCTGCTGTCCCTCCTGCTGCTGCTGTCCGTGCTGCACACAGCAGTTACTCCGGAGCTCAGCTGCTGCTCAGAATAATGGGACTCCACTGTGTGTAATATAACAGAAGATGATATAATAGTAATATAACGTGCCACACGATGATGTAATATACTATAATGTGACACATCCCGACACTTGCCAGAGTTCGAGCACTTCACATATTACTCACCTCGGCGGTGGCCGCGGACTTGTCTGGATTCTGCAATGTGCGAAGTATCAGAACTGATGCTGAACATCTGATATGTTGTAATCCACTGATATCATAAAGGGCAGGCGCGTCACCGCCGGGACACCAGACACGTTTTAGTGTGAGGGTCACAGACGGCCCCATGGCGGTACCTCATCTCTGTGACAGCACAAGGGCTGGATGCAGCTCTGAAGGTCACAAGAGTTTAAGAAACTTGTGTCTGTAGATCTGGATGTGACTGGAGTATTAGACATGATGTAGCAAGAGAAAGGCAATTATATAAGCAGAACTGTGGATGCAGCTCTGAAGGGACTGGGATATAAGGAGCGATGTAAGAACTGGGGACGCAGCTCTGGATGTGACTGGAGAAAAGTTGTATGGATTTAATGTGCAGATCAGTACTTGGGCAGAGCGCCCCCGCAGTGAGGCCTGGAATATACCCCCTATAATTCACAACTACATATATAATGTCAGGGTCACACACACACACACACACACACACACCACCCCCCCCCCCCCCCCACCCCAGGCTGTAATGTGAGCGCCCTCGCTGGAGCCCTGGAATATAAACAATGAACACACACCCCCCCGGATCGAAATCACATCATCCAGAATTCGGGAAATATATAAAAATTTAGGAAGCACCTGCCAAGGGGGGGGGGGGGGGGGATGAGAGGCCACCAGGTGCCACTGCGTCACCGCCACAGGCGTCCTCACAACATCCTGATAATGAGAAGTTCTACAACAATCTCAATTCTTCACAGTTTAAGAACTGTGCTTGCTGTTAGAGAATAAACCCTTCCTGGATTAGTCTTAGGGAAGGGGCTAGTGCTGTAGTGGGCAGCCACGTCTGGTGTATACTCCCCGTACAAACTTATGGTCTATACTGCGCTCAGTTTCTATATACTATGGGCCACCTATATGGACAGTATACACTGAATGCAGCCCGGCTATATGTCTAATATACGCTGCACCGTCCACGACTCTATGGGCCACCTATATGGACAGTATACACTGAATGCAGACCAGCTATATGTCTAATATACGCTGCACCGTCCACGACTCCATGGGCCACCTATATGGACAGTATATACTGAACGCAGCCCGGCTATATGTCTAATGTACACTGCACCGTCCACGACTCCATGGGCCACCTATATGGACAGTATACACTGAATGCAGACCAGCTATATGTCTAATATACGCTGCACCGTCCACGACTCCATGGGCCACCTATATGGACAGTATACACTGAATGCAGCCCGGCTATATGTCTAATGTACACTGCACCGTCCACGACTCCATGGGCCACCTATATGGACAGTATATACTGACTGCAGCCCGGCTATATGTCTAATGTACGCTGCACCGTCCACGACTCCATGGGCCACCTATATGGACAGTATATACTGAACGCAGCCCGGCTATATGTCTAATATACGCTGCACCGTCCACGACTCTATGGGCCACCTATATGTACAGTATACACTGACTGCAGCCCGGCTATATGTCTAATGTACACTGCACCGTCCACGACTCCATGGGCCACCTATATGGACAGTATACACTGACTGCAGCCCGGCTATATGTCTAATGTATGCTGCACCGTCCACGACTCTATGGGCCACCTACAGTCATGTGAAAAAATTAGGACACCCTTTGAAAGCATGTGGTTTTTTGTAACATTTTTAATAAAAGGTTATTTCATCTCCGTTTCAACAATACAGAGAGATTAAAGTAATCCAACTAAACAAAGAAAACTGAAGAAAAGTCTTTTCAAGATCTTCTGTAAATGTCATTCTACAAAAATGCCTATTCTAACTGAGGAAAAAGATAGGACACCCTTGCCCCTAATAGCGAGTGTTACCTCCTTTGGCTGAAATAACTGCAGTGAGACGGTTCTTGTAGCCATCTACCAGTCTTCGACATCGGTCTGAGGAAATTTTACCCCACTCCTCAATGCAGAACTTTTTCAGCTGTGAGATGTTTGAGGGGTTTCTTGCACGTACAGCCCTTTTCAAGTCACCCCACAGCATCTCAATGGGATTCAAATCTGGACTTTGACTTGGCCATTCCAGGACTCTCCATTTCTTCTTTTTCAGCCAATCTTTGGTTGATTTACTAGTATGTTTTGGGTCATTGTCATGTTGCATGGTCCAGTTCCGCTTCAGCTTTAATTTTCTAACTGATGGTCTCACATGTTCTTCAAGCACCTTCTGATACACAGTAGAATTCATCGTGGATTCTATGATGGTGAGCTGACCAGGTCCTGCTGCAGCAAAGCAGCCCCAAACCATGACACTTCCACCTCCATGCTTCACAGTTGGTATGAGGTTCTTTTCTTGGAATGCTGTGTTTGGTTTACGCCAAACATGTCCTCTGCTGTTGTGTCCAAATAATTCAATTTTGGACTCATCTGTCCAAAGAACATTATTCCAGAAGTCCTGGTCTTTGTCAACTTTATCTCTGGCAAATGTCAGTCTGGCCTCGATGTTTCTCTTGGAAAGCAAAGGTTTCCTCCTTGCACACCTCCCATGCAAGTTAAACTTGTACAGTCTCTTTCTGATTGTAGAGGCATGTACTTCTACATCAACAGTAGCCAGAGCCTGCTGTAGTTCTCGAGATGACACTTTAGGGTTTTTGGAGACCTCTTTTAGCATCTTGCGGTCTGCTCTTGGGGTGAACTTGCTGGGGCGACCAGTCCTGGGCATGTTGGCAGTTGTTTTGAAAGCCCTCCACTTGTAGACTATCTTCCGGACAGTGGAATGGCTGATTTCAAAATCTTTTGAGATCTTTTTAAATCCCTTCCCAGACTCATAGGCTGCTACAATCTTTTTTCTGAAGTCCTCTGACAGCTCTTTTGCTCTCACCATGGTGCTCACTCTCACTTCAACAGTCAGGAGCACACCAAACTAAATGTCTGAGGTTTAAATAGGGCAAGCCTCATTCAACATGCAGAGTAACGATCACCTAATTATGTGCACCTGGTGTGATATACCTGTGTGAGATCTGAGCCAATTTAAGAGGGAATACATGTGAGGGTGTCCTATCTTTTTCCTCAGTTAGAATAGGCATTTTTGTAGAATGACATTTACAGAAGATCTGGAAAAGACTTTTCTTCAGTTTTCTTTGTTTAGTTGGATTACTTTAATCTCTCTGTATTGTTGAAACGGAGATGAAATAACCTTTTATTAAAAATGTTACAAAAAACCACATGCTTTCAAAGGGTGTCCTAATTTTTTCACATGACTGTATATGGACAGTATACACTGAATGCAGCCCGGCTATATATCTAATGTACGCTGCACCGGCCACGACTCTATGGGCCACCTATATGAACAGTATATACTGACTGCAGCCCGGCTATATGTCTAATATACGCTGCACCGTCCACGACTCTATGGGCCACCTATATGAACAGTATATACTGACTGCAGCCCGGCTATATGTCTAATATACGCTGCACCGTCCACGACTCTATGGGCCACCTATATGAACAGTATATACTGAACGCAGCCCAGCTATATGTCTAATATACGCTACACCATCCACGACTCTATGGGCCACCTATATGGACAGTATACACTGAACGCAGCCCGGCTATATGTCTAATATACGCTGCACCGTCCACGACTCTATGGGCCACCTATATGGACAGTATATACTGACTGCAGCCCGGCTATATGTCTAATGTACACTGCACTGTCCACGACTCTATGGGCCACCTATATGGACAGTATATACTGACTGCAGCCCGGCTATATGTCTAATGTACGCTGCACCGTCCACGACTCTATGGGCCACCTATATGGACAGTATACACTGAATGCAGACCAGCTATATGTCTAATGTACGCTGCACCGTCCACGACTCCATGGGCCACCTATATGGACAGTATACACTGAATGCAGCCCGGCTATATGTCTAATATATGCTGCACCGTCCACGACTCTATGGGCCACCTATATAGACAGTATATACTGAACGCAACCCGGCTATATGTCTAATGTACGCTGCACCATCCACGACTATGGGCCACCTATATGGACAGTATATACTGAACGCAGCCCGGCTATATGTCTAATGTACACTGCACCATCCACGACTCTACGGGCCACCTATATGGACAGTATATACTGAATGCAGCCCGGCTATATGTCTAATGTACGCTGCACCGTCCACGACTCTACGGGCCACCTATATGGACAGTATACACTGACTGCAGCTTGGCTATATGTCTAATGTACGCTGCACCGTCCACGACTCTACGGGTCACCTATATGGACAGTATACACTGACTGCAGCCCGGCTATATGTCTAATGTATGCTGCACCGTCCACGACTCTATGGGCCACCTATATGGACAGTATACACTCACTGCAGCTTGGCTATATGTCTAATGTACGCTGCACCATCCACGACTCTACGGGTCACCTATATGGACAGTATACACTGACTGCAGCCCGGCTATATGTCTAATATACGCTGCACCGTCCACGACTCTATGGGCCACCTATATGGACAGTATACACTGACTGCAGCCCGGCTATATGTCTAATGTACGCTGCACCGTCCACGACTCTATGGGCCACCTATATGGACAGTATATACTGAATGCAGCCCGGCTATATGTCTAATATACGCTACACCGTCCACGACTCTATGGGCCACCTGTATGGACAGTATACACTGACTGCAGCCCGGCTATATGTCTAATATACGCTACACCGTCCACGACTCTATGGGCCACCTATATGGACAGTATACACTGAATGCAGACCAGCTATATGTCTAATGTACTCTGCACCATCCACGACTCTATGGGCCACCTATATGGACAGTATACACTGACTGCAGCCTGGCTATATGTCTAATGTACGCTGCACCGTCCACGACTCTATGGGCCACCTATATGGACAGTATACACTGAATGCAGACCAGCTATATGTCTAATGTACTCTGCACCATCCACGACTCTATGGGCCACCTATATGGACAGTATACACTGACTGCAGACCAGCTATATGTCTAATGTACGCTGCACCGTCCACGACTCTATGGGCCACCTATATGGACAGTATACACTGACTGCAGCCCGGCTATATGTCTAATATACGCTACACCGTCCACGACTCTATGGGCCACCTATATGGACAGTATACACTGAATGCAGCCCGGCTATATGTCTAATATACGCTACACCGTCCACGACTCTATGGGCCACCTATATGAACAGTATACACTGAATGCAGCCCGGCTATATGTCTAATGTACGCTGCACCATCCACGACTCTATGGGCCACCTATATGGACAGTATACACTGACTGCAGCCCGGCTATATGTCTAATATACGCTGCACCATCCACGACTCTACGGGCCACCTATATGGACAGTATACACTGACTGCAGCTTGGCTATATGTCTAATGTACGCTGCACCGTCCACGACTCTACGGGTCACCTATATGGACAGTATACACTGACTGCAGCCCGGCTATATGTCTAATGTACGCTGCACCGTCCACGACTCTATGGGCCACCTATATGGACAGTATACACTGACTGCAGCTTGGCTATATGTCTAATGTACGCTGCACCATCCACGACTCTACGGGTCACCTATATGGACAGTATACACTGACTGCAGCCCGGCTATATGTCTAATATACGCTGCACCGTCCACGACTCTATGGGCCACCTATATGGACAGTATACACTGACTGCAGCCCGGCTATATGTCTAATGTACGCTGCACCGTCCACGACTCTATGGGCCACCTGTATGGACAGTATACACTGACTGCAGCCCGGCTATATGTCTAATATACGCTACACCGTCCACGACTCTATGGGCCACCTGTATGGACAGTATACACTGACTGCAGCCCGGCTATATGTCTAATATACGCTACACCGTCCACGACTCTATGGGCCACCTATATGGACAGTATACACTGAATGCAGACCAGCTATATGTCTAATGTACTCTGCACCATCCACGACTCTATGGGCCACCTATATGGACAGTATACACTGACTGCAGCCTGGCTATATGTCTAATGTACGCAGCACCGTCCACGACTCTATGGGCCACCTATATGGACAGTATACACTGAATGCAGACCAGCTATATGTCTAATGTACTCTGCACCATCCACGACTCTATGGGCCACCTATATGGACAGTATACACTGACTGCAGCCCGGCTATATGTCTAATGTACGCTGCACCGTCCACGACTCTATGGGCCACCTATATGGACAGTATATACTGACTGCAGCCCGGCTATATGTCTAATGTACGCTGCACCGTCCACGACTCTATGGGCCACCTATATGGACAGTATATACTGACTGCAGCCCGGCTATATGTCTAATGTACGCTGCACCGTCCACGACTCTATGGGCCACCTATATGGACAGTATACACTGACTGCAGACCAGCTATATGTCTAATGTACGCTGCACCGTCCACGACTCTATGGGCCACCTATATGGACAGTATACACTGACTGCAGCCCGGCTATATGTCTAATATACGCTACACCGTCCACGACTCTATGGGCCACCTATATGGACAGTATACACTGAATGCAGCCCGGCTATATGTCTAATATACGCTACACCGTCCACGACTCTATGGGCCACCTATATGAACAGTATACACTGAATGCAGCCCGGCTATATGTCTAATGTACGCTGCACCATCCACGACTCTATGGGCCACCTATATGGACAGTATACACTGACTGCAGCCCGGCTATATGTCTAATATACGCTGCACCATCCACGACTCTACGGGCCACCTATATGGACAGTATACACTGACTGCAGCTTGGCTATATGTCTAATGTACGCTGCACCGTCCACGACTCTACGGGTCACCTATATGGACAGTATACACTGACTGCAGCCCGGCTATATGTCTAATGTACGCTGCACCGTCCACGACTCTATGGGCCACCTATATGGACAGTATACACTGACTGCAGCTTGGCTATATGTCTAATGTACGCTGCACCATCCACGACTCTACGGGTCACCTATATGGACAGTATACACTGACTGCAGCCCGGCTATATGTCTAATATACGCTGCACCGTCCACGACTCTATGGGCCACCTATATGGACAGTATACACTGACTGCAGCCTGGCTATATGTCTAATGTACGCTGCACCGTCCACGACTCTATGGGCCACCTATATGGACAGTATACACTGAATGCAGACCAGCTATATGTCTAATGTACTCTGCACCATCCACGACTCTATGGGCCACCTATATGGACAGTATACACTGACTGCAGACCAGCTATATGTCTAATGTACGCTGCACCGTCCACGACTCTATGGGCCACCTATATGGACAGTATACACTGACTGCAGCCCGGCTATATGTCTAATATACACTGCACCGTCCACGACTCTATGGGCCACCTATATGGACAGTATACACTGAATGCAGCCCGGCTATATGTCTAATATACGCTACACCGTCCACGACTCTATGGGCCACCTATATGAACAGTATACACTGAATGCAGCCCGGCTATATGTCTAATGTACGCTGCACCATCCACGACTCTATGGGCCACCTATATGGACAGTATACACTGACTGCAGCCCGGCTATATGTCTAATATACGCTGCACCATCCACGACTCTATGGGCCACCTATATGGACAGTATACACTGACTGCAGCCCGGCTATATGTCTAATATACGCTGAACCGTCCACGACTCTACGGGTCACCTATATGGACAGTATATACTGAACGCAGCCCGGCTATATGTCTAATATACGCTGCACCATCCACGACTCTATGGGCCACCTATATGGACAGTATACACTGACTGCAGCCCGGCTATATGTCTAATATACGCTGAACCGTCCACGACTCTACGGGTCACCTATATGGACAGTATATACTGAACGCAGCCCGGCTATATGTCTAATATACGCTGCACCGTCCACGACTCTATGGGCCACCTATATGGACAGTATACACTGAACGCAGCCCGGCTATATGTCTAATATACGCTGCACCGTCCACGACTCTATGGGCCACCTATATGAACAGTATACACTGACTGCAGCCCGGCTATATGTCTAATGTACGCTGCACCGTCCACGACTCTATGGGCCACCTATATGGACAGTATACACTGAATGCAGCCCGGCTATATGTCTAATATACACTGCACCGTCCACGACTCTATGGGCCACCTATATGGACAGTATACACTGACTGCAGCCCGGCTATATGTCTAATGTACGCTGCACCGTCCACGACTCTATGGGCCACCTATATGGACAGTATACACTGACTGCAGCCCGGCTATATGTCTAATGTATGCTGCACCGTCCACGACTCCATGGGCCACCTATATGGACAGTATACACTGAACGCAGCCTGGCTATATGTCTAATGTACGCTACACCGTCCACGACTCTATGGGCCACCTATATGGACAGTATACACTGACTGCAGCCCGGCTATATGTCTAATGTATGCTGCACCGTCCACGACTATGGCCACCTATATGGACAGTATACACTGACTGCAGCCCGGCTATATGTCTAATATACACTGCACCGTCCACGACTCTATGGGCCACCTATATGGACAGTATACACTGACTGCAGCCCGGCTATATGTCTAATGTACACAGACAATAATTACATTAAAGGGGCTTCTATAACCTGGGGTGACCAGCTCTCGGCATCCTCTTGGGGGGCACCCAGAGGTCCGCTGTGCATTCAGGTCTGCAGTGTCCATGAGTGTACAGCAGGTTCCCAGCAGGCGCTCTCTGACCGTGGTCCTTTGTGGTTAGGATTTCTGAGATTCCTCTATGTCTGTAGTGGAGGGGATGGCTGCCATTACACGCAGGGCCCCCGCCTCCTGCTACGTGCCGGCTCCCTGTGCACCACATACTCTGCCGTCAGGGACTGAGCGGCTCCTGAATCGCACGTGTCCCAGAGGAAGAGCCGTGCAGTGACCTTCATCACCAGGAAAGAGGAAGAGAAGGCTCACTCAGGGGAGAGATGAGGAACTGTAATACAGCAACATGTGTCATTCTGGCCGGGGCCATTAGGGTGCTCTAAAGGGGCCACACCTGGAACCTGTGACTGCTACCAATCTATTGCTAAATGCAGACACAAGCCACGCAGGATCCAGCCTGCAAGATCTGTACCATCCCCTTATAATCATTCAGATCTGGGGGTATAATAGGTCCCCCCTCCCCCAGGGTTCTCAGGCTTCTGGACTGGACCCATTATCACTCTGCATTATCTGGGGATGAGGTCAATTCTAGAGATATCATTTATGGGACCGCCATGGGGTCTGCGCACGGGCCAGATCCAAGAAACAGGGGGATCTGAAGGAAAGGGGTGGCAGTATATTGTCCCCCTCTCAGCCTTCGCTGTGACATGTCTGGAGGAGGCCCACGTCATCTCCATACTGTGACAACATACCACGGAAGACATGATCACAGAATGTGGAGGGGCCCGAAGCTCACACTGTGGCTGCTCCTGTTACCACTTCTTAGGAAGACATCCGTTCACTGAACTTTGGCGCAATGGCAAAAGGAAATAAAATTGTGAAAATAAGACACGACACAATGTAACTATGATAGATGGGGGGGGGGGGTCAAGAGCCCAGAGGCGAGGGGCAGAGGGGCAGAGGTTTGAGACCGTAGATGATGAAAAATCGTGTCATTCTGATGCATGTGCAATCAAAGCAGGGTCCGCCACAGCAACGGGGCCGCGGTAAGTCCTGTCCCACCGGGTGCACCCCGTATCTGCAGTATGCACCCTGCTGGATTACAGAAGCATTAGATACACGGATGCAGGTACCTAATCTGCTGCAGTCGTGCCATCCTGCACTCTCACCCTCCCAGAGGAGTATACGTGTCTAATATCAGGTGTGGGAAAACGCAGGTTGCCGGGCGTTCATAAAACAAATACAGTCATGTGACCTTGAAGAAATTCACACCATGAACACGAGATCACAAGACTGCACCCCCTGCCCTGCAGCTGACTCTGAGGACTCATTGCATTGAGGACGGCGCCCTCTAGTGTCACACACTGTACACTGCACCTCTGCCCTGCAGCTGACTGAGGACTCATTACATTGAGGCCGGCGCCCTCTAGTGTCACACACTGTGCACTGCACCCCTGCAGCTGACTCTGAGGACTCATTGCATTGAGGACGGCGCCCTCTAGTGTCACACACTGTGCACTGCACCCCTGCCCTGCAGCTGACTCTGAGGACTCATTACATTGAGGACGGCGCCCTCTAGTGTCACACACTGTACACTGCACCCCTGCAGCTGACTCTGAGGACTCATTACATTGAGGACGGCGCCCTCTAGTGTCACACACTGTGCACTGCACCCCTGCCCTGCAGCTGACTCTGAGGACTCATTACATTGAGGCCGGCGCCCTCTAGTGTCACACACTGTGCACTGCACCCCTGCAGCTGACTCTGAGGACTCATTGCATTGAGGACGGCGCCCTCTAGTGTCACACACTGTACACTGCACCTCTGCCCTGCAGCTGACTCTCAGGACTCATTGCATTGAGGCCTGCGCCCTCTAGTGTCACACACTGTACACTGCACCCCTGCCCTGCAGCTGACTGAGGACTCATTACATTGAGGCTGGCGCCCTCTAGTGTCACACGCTGTACACTGCACCCCTGCCCTGCAGCTGACTCTGAGGACTCATTGCATTGAGGACGGCGCCCTCTAGTGTCACACACTGTACACTGCACCTCTGCCCTGCAGCTGACTCGGAGGACTCATTGCATTGAGGACGGCGCCCTCTAGTGTCACACACTGTACACTGCACCCCTGCCCTGCAGCTGACTGAGGACTCATTACATTGAGGCCTGCGCCCTCTAGTGTCACACACTGTACACTGCACCCCTGCCCTGCAGCTGACTCTCAGGACTCATTACATTGAGGACGGCGCCCTCTAGTGTCACACGCTGTACACTGCACCCCTGCCCTGCAGCTGACTCTGAGGACTCATTACATTGAGGCCTGCGCCCTCTAGTGTCACACACTGTACACTGCACCCCTGCCCTGCAGCTGACTCTCAGGACTCATTACATTGAGGACGGCGCCCTCTAGTGTCACATGCTGTACACTGCACCCCTGCCCTGCAGCTGACTCTGAGGACTCATTACATTGAGGCCTGCGCCCTCTAGTGTCACACACTGTACACTGCACCCCTGCCCTGCAGCTGACTGAGGACTCATTACATTGAGGCCTGCGCCCTCTAGTGTCACACACTGTGCACTGCACCCCTGCCCTGCAGCTGACTCTGAGGACTCATTGCATTGAGGACGGCGCCCTCTAGTGTCACACACTGTACACTGCACCTCTGCCCTGCAGCTGACTGAGGACTCATTACATTGAGGCCGGCGCCCTCTAGTGTCACACACTGTGCACTGCACCCCTGCAGCTGACTCTGAGGACTCATTGCATTGAGGACGGCGCCCTCTAGTGTCACACACTGTGCACTGCACCCCTGCCCTGCAGCTGACTCTGAGGACTCATTACATTGAGGACGGCGCCCTCTAGTGTCACACACTGTACACTGCACCCCTGCAGCTGACTCTGAGGACTCATTACATTGAGGACGGCGCCCTCTAGTGTCACACACTGTGCACTGCACCCCTGCCCTGCAGCTGACTCTGAGGACTCATTACATTGAGGCCGGCGCCCTCTAGTGTCACACACTGTGCACTGCACCCCTGCAGCTGACTCTGAGGACTCATTGCATTGAGGACGGCGCCCTCTAGTGTCACACACTGTGCACTGCACCCCTGCAGCTGACTCTGAGGACTCATTGCATTGAGGACGGCGCCCTCTAGTGTCACACACTGTGCACTGCACCCCTGCCCTGCAGCTGACTCTGAGGACTCATTACATTGAGGACGGCGCCCTCTAGTGTCACACACTGTACACTGCACCCCTGCAGCTGACTCTGAGGACTCATTACATTGAGGACGGCGCCCTCTAGTGTCACACACTGTGCACTGCACCCCTGCCCTGCAGCTGACTCTGAGGACTCATTACATTGAGGACGGCGCCCTCTAGTGTCACACACTGTGCACTGCACCTCTGCCCTGCAGCTGACTCTGAGGACTCATTGCATTGAGGCTGGCGCCCTCTAGTGTCACACACTGTACACTGCACCTCTGCCCTGCAGCTGACTGAGGACTCATTGCATTGAGGCTGGCGCCCTCTAGTGTCACACACTGTACACTGCACCCCTGCCCTGCAGCTGACTGAGGACTCATTGCATTGAGGCTGGCGCCCTCTAGTGTCACACACTGTACACTGCACCTCTGCCCTGCAGCTGACTGAGGACTCATTACATTGAGGACGGCGCCCTCTAGTGTCACACACTGTACACTGCACCCCTGCCCTGCAGCTGACTCTGAGGACTCATTGCATTGAGGACGGCGCCCTCTAGTGTCACACACTGTACACTGCACCTCTGCCCTGCAGCTGACTCTGAGGACTCATTGCATTGAGGCTGGCGCCCTCTAGTGTCACACACTGTACACTGCACCCCTGCCCTGCAGCTGACTGAGGACTCATTACATTGAGGACGGCGCCCTCTAGTGTCACACACTGTACACTGCACCCCTGCCCTGCAGCTGACTCTGAGGACTCATTGCATTGAGGACGGCGCCCTCTAGTGTCACACACTGTACACTGCACCCCTGCCCTGCAGCTGACTCTGAGGACTCATTGCATTGAGGACGGCGCCCTCTAGTGTCACACACTGTACACTGCACCTCTGCCCTGCAGCTGACTCTGAGGACTCATTACATTGAGGACGGCGCCCTCTAGTGTCACACACTGTGCACTGCACCCCTGCCCTGCAGCTGACTCTGAGGACTCATTACATTGAGGACGGCGCCCTCTAGTGTCACACACTGTGCACTGCACCTCTGCCCTGCAGCTGACTCTGAGGACTCATTGCATTGAGGCTGGCGCCCTCTAGTGTCACACACTGTACACTGCACCTCTGCCCTGCAGCTGACTGAGGACTCATTGCATTGAGGCTGGCGCCCTCTAGTGTCACACACTGTACACTGCACCCCTGCCCTGCAGCTGACTGAGGACTCATTGCATTGAGGCTGGCGCCCTCTAGTGTCACACACTGTACACTGCACCCCTGCCCTGCAGCTGACTCTGAGGACTCATTGCATTGAGGACGGCGCCCTCTAGTGTCACACACTGTACACTGCACCTCTGCCCTGCAGCTGACTCTGAGGACTCATTGCATTGAGGCTGGCGCCCTCTAGTGTCACACACTGTACACTGCACCCCTGCCCTGCAGCTGACTGAGGACTCATTACATTGAGGACGGCGCCCTCTAGTGTCACACACTGTACACTGCACCCCTGCCCTGCAGCTGACTGAGGACTCATTACATTGAGGACGGCGCCCTCTAGTGTCACACGCTGTACACTGCACCCCTGCCCTGCAGCTGACTCTGAGGACTCATTGCATTGAGGACGGCGCCCTCTAGTGTCACACACTGTACACTGCACCTCTGCCCTGCAGCTGACTCTGAGGACTCATTACATTGAGGACGGCGCCCTCTAGTGTCACACACTGTACACTGCACCCCTGCCCTGCAGCTGACTCTGAGGACTCATTGCATTGAGGACGGCGCCCTCTAGTGTCACACACTGTACACTGCACCCCTGCCCTGCAGCTGACTCTGAGGACTCATTGCATTGAGGATGGCGCCCTCTAGTGTCACACACTGTACACTGCACCCCTGCCCTGCAGCTGACTCTGAGGACTCATTAGATTGAGGACGGCGCCCTCTAGTGTCACACACTGTACACTGCACCCCTGCCCTGCAGCTGACTCTGAGGACTCATTGCATTGAGGACGGCGCCCTCTAGTGTCACACGCTGTACACTGCACCCCTGCCCTGCAGCTGACTCTGAGGACTCATTGCATTGAGGCTGGCGCCCTCTAGTGTCACACACTGTACACTGCACCTCTGCCCTGCAGCTGACTCTGAGGACTCATTGCATTGAGGCTGGCGCCCTCTAGTGTCACACACTGTGCACTGCACCTGGGGACAATAGATTGGATTGTTTTCCAATGTGGCTCTGGACCATTTTGCTCCTCTTGTGACCACCTCCTATTTCTTCAGTCGGGGGTGATTTCCTCTGTCTATAGCCGGCTTAGTCATGGAAAAAATACGCACATTGTTGTGAACGTGTCTAATAGAGGGTGACTACAATATTAGTGCAGCCGTGGGGTCGGGGAGTTTACTTGGCAGCTGCTCCGCTCCATGCTCAGGAAAGGAGCTGATGCCACAGATTGCGTCAGGCTTCCTTTATAGGATCACTGAGTCCATATGTCTGGATATAGGATTCACTCATATACACTGTGGGGGACTGTAGACACGTCACCGTGGGACCGCTATGGGGTCTGCACACGGGGCACAGCTCTAGAACCAACCCCACAGCCATTCTCACCCCTCGTGGGCATGTGCCATATCGTAGCGTCCCCTGTCAGTCTTCACTGTAGTCCAGGAATTCCATTCACAAGCCACCAGAGAAGGGCAGGCATGACTATGAAGTAGGTGCATCTGAGGTCCTTAGCGTGAGCTGATATTAGGAGAAATTATATCATAGAAGGATCTGTCCCAGAAGCTCAAAGTCTAAGTACGTGGCAGGTGGAGCGATGTAGGCGATAATACTCCACACCTCCATATCACACCGCACTCATATCTCTGCGCACTAATAACACTGATCTTTGGATGATCAGATAAGAGCTTAAAAATAGACGCGACGCGTGGAGACCGTATAAACACAACATACAGCGCCATATGTCATCAGTACACATACACTGCAGGCACGTACAGAACATACACCGCCATATAATACACATACACTGCAGGCAGGTACAGAACATACACCGCTATATAATATACATACACTGCAGGCACGTACAGAACATACACCGCCATATAATATACCTACACCGCCATATAATATACATACACTGCAGGCACGTACAGAACATACACCGCCATATAATATACATACACTGCAGGCACGTACAGAACATACACCGCCATATAATATACATACACTGCAGGCACGTACAGAACATACACCGCTATATAATATACATACACTGCAGGCACGTACAGAACATACACCGCCATATAATATACATACACTGCAGGCATGTACAGAACATACACCGCCATATAATATACATACACTGCAGGCACATACAGAACATACACCGCCATATAATATACATACACTGCAGGCACGTACAGAACATACACCGCCATATAATATACATACACTGCAGGCACGTACAGAACATACACCGCCATATAACATACATACACTGCAGGCAGGTACAGAACATACACCGCCATATAATATACATACACTGCAGGCAGGTACAGAACATACACCGCCATATAATATACATACACTGCAGGCACGTACAGAACATACACCTCTATATAATATACATACACTGCAGGCAGGTACAGAACATACACCGCTATATAATATACATACACTGCAGGCAGGTACAGAACATACACCGCTATATAATACACATACACTGCAGGCACATACAGAACATACACCGCTATATAATATACATACACTGCAGGCAGGTACAGAACATACACCGCCATATAACATACATACACTGCAGGCAGGTACAGAACATACACCGCCATATAACATACATACACTGCAGGCACGTACAGAACATACACCGCCATATAATATACATACACTGCAGGCACATACAGAACATACACCGCCATATAATATACATACACTGCAGGCACGTACAGAACATACACCGCCATATAATATACATACACTGCAGGCAGGTACAGAACATACACCGCTATATAATATACATACACTGCAGGCAGATACAGAACATACACCGCTATATAATATACATACACTGCAGGCACGTACAGAACATACACCGCCATATAATATACATACACTGCAGGCACGTACAGAACATACACCGCTATATAATATACATACACTGCAGGCACGTACAGAACATACACCGCCATATAATATACATACACTGCAGGCAGGTACAGAACATACACCGCCATATAATATACATACACTGCAGGCAGGTACAGAACATACACCGCCATATAATATACATACACTGCAGGCAGGTACAGAACATACACCGCCATATAATATACATACACTGCAGGCACGTACAGAACATACACCGCTATATAATATACATACACTGCAGGCAGGTACAGAACATACACCGCTATATAATATACATACACTGCAGGCAGGTACAGAACATACACCGCTATATAATACACATACACTGCAGGCACATACAGAACATACACCGCTATATAATATACATACACTGCAGGCAGGTACAGAACATACACCGCCATATAACATACATACACTGCAGGCAGGTACAGAACATACACCGCCATATAACATACATACACTGCAGGCACGTACAGAACATTAGCCTCAGCAGATCAGGGAAGTGTGAGGGCCATGGTAACTCAGGATCAGTACAGGATAAGTAATGTATGTACACAGTGACTGCACCAGCAGAATAGTGAGTGCAGCTCTGGAGTATAATACAGGATGTAACTCAGGATCAGTACAGGATAAGTAATGTATGTACACAGTGACTGCACCAGCAGAATAGTGAGTGCAGCTCTGGAGTATAATACAGGATGTAACTCAGGATCAGTACAGGATAAGTAATGTATGTACACAGTGACTGCACCAGCAGAATAGTGAGTGCAGCTCTGGAGTATAATACAGGATGTAACTCAGGATCAGTACAGGATAAGTAATGTATGTACACAGTAACTGCACCAGCAGAATAGTGAGTGCAGCTCTGGAGTATAATACAGGATGTAACTCGGGATCAGTACAGGATAAGTAATGTATGTACACAGTGACTGCACCAGCAGAATAATGAGTGCAGCTCTGGAGGATAATACAGGATGTAACTCAGGATCAGTACAGGATAAGTAATGTATGTACACAGTGACTGCACCAGCAGAATAGTGAGTGCAGCTCTGGAGTATAATACAGGATGTAACTCAGGATCAGTACAGGATAAGTAATGTATGTACACAGTGACTGCACCAGCAGAATAGTGAGTGCAGCTCTGGAGTATAATACAGGATGTAACTCAGGATCAGTACAGGATAAGTAATGTATGTACACAGTGACTGCACCAGCAGAATAGTGAGTGCAGCTCTGGAGTATAATACAGGATGTAACTCAGGATCAGTACAGGATAAGTAATGTATGTACACAGTGACTCCACCAGCAGAATAGTGAGTGCAGCTCCAGAGTATAATACAGGATGTAACTCAGGATCAGTCCAGGATAAGTAATGTATGTGCACAGTGACTGCACCAGCAGAATAGTGAGTGCAGCTCTGGAGTATAATACAGGATGTAACTCAGGATCAGTACAGGATAAGTAATGTATGTACACAGTGACTGCACCAGCAGAATAGTGAGTGCTGCTCTGGAGTATAATACAGGATGTAACTCAGGATCAGTACAGGATAAGTAATGTATGTACACAGTGACTGCACCAGCAGAATAGTGAGTGCAGCTCTGGAGTGTAATACAGGATGGAACCCAGGATCAGTACAGGATAAGTAATGTATGTACACAGTGACCGCACCAGCAGAATAGTGAGTGCAGCTCTGGAGTATAATACAGGATGTAACTCAGGATCAGTACAGGATAAGTAATGTATGTACACAGTGACTGCACCAGCAGAATAGTGAGTGCAGCTCTGGAGTATAATACAGGATGTAACTCAGGATAAGTAATGTATGTACACAGTGACTGCACAAGCAGAATAGTGAGTGCAGCTCTGGAGTATAATACAGGATGTAACTCAGGATCAGTACAGGATAAGTAATGTATGTACACAGTGACTGCACCAGCAGAATAGTGAGTGCTGCTCTGGACTATAATACAGGAGGTAACTCAGGATCAGTACAGGATAAGTAATGTATGTGCACAGTGACTGCACCAGCAGAATAGTGAGTGCAGCTCTGGAGTATAATACAGGATGTAACTCAGGATCAGTACAGGATAAGTAATGTATGTACACAGTGACTCCACCAGCAGAATAGTGAGTGCAGCTCTGGAGTATAATACAGGAGGTAACTCAGGATCAGTACAGGATAAGTAATGTATGTGCACAGTGACTGCACCAGCAGAATAGTGAGTGCAGCTCTGGAGTATAATACAGGATGTAACTCAGGATCAGTACAGGATAAGTAATGTATGTACACAGTGACTGCACCGGCAGAATAGTGAGTGCAGCTCTGGAGTATAATACAGGATGTAACTCAGGATCAGTACAGGATAAGTAATGTATTGTGAGTAGAGTTGAGCGAACACCTGGATGTTCGGGTTCGAGAAGTTCGGCCGAACATCCCGGAAATGTTCGGGTTCGGGATCCGAACTTCGTCCCGAACCCGAACCCCATTGAAGTCAATGGGGACCCGAACTTTTCGGCACTAAAAAGGCTGTAAAACAGCCCAGGAAAGAGCTAGAGGGCTGCAAAAGGCAGCAACATGTAGGTAAATCCCCTGCAAACAAATGTGGATAGGGAAATGAATTAAAATAAAAATTAAATAAATAAAAATTAACCAAAATCAATTGGAGAGAGGTTCCATAGCAGAGAATCTGGCTTCCCGTCACCCACCACTGGAACAGTCCATTCTCAGATATTTAGGCCTAGCACACAGGCAGAGGAGAGAGGTCCCGTAACAGACAATCTGGCTTCATGTCAGCAGAGAATCAGTCTGCATGTCATAGCAGAGAATCAGGCTTCACGTCAGCCACCACTGCAACAGTCCATTGGCATATATTTAGGCCCAGCACCCAGGCAGAGGAGAGAGGTCCCGTAACAGACAATCTGGCTTCATGTCAGCAGAGAATCAGTCTGCATGTCATAGCAGAGAATGAGGCTTCACGTCACCCACCACTGCAACAGTCCATTGGCATATATTTAGGCCCAGCACCCAGGCAGAGGAGAGAGGTCCCGTAACAGACAATCTGGCTTCATGTCAGCAGAGAATTAGTCTGCATGTCATAGCAGAGAATCAGGCTTCACGTCACCCACCACTGCAACAGTCCATTGGCATATATTTAGGCCCCGGCACCCAGACAGAGGAGGGAGGTCCCGTAACAGACAATCTGGCTTCATGTCAGCAGAGAATCAGTCTGCATGTCATAGCAGAGAATCAGGCTTCACGTCACCCAACATTGGAACAGTCCATTGGCATATATTTAGGCCCAGCACACAGGCAGAGGAGAGGTTCATTCAACTTTGGGTAGCCTCGCAATATAATGGTAAAATGAAAATAAAAATAGGATTGAATGAGGAAGTGCCCTGGAGTCCAATAATATATGGTTATGGGGAGGTAGTTAATGTCTAATCTGGACAAGGGACGGACAGGTCCTGTGGGATCCATGCCTGGTTCATTTCTATGAACGTCAGCTTGTCCACATTGGCTGTAGACAGGCGGCTGCGTTTGTCTGTAATGACGCCCCCTGCCGTGCTGAATACACGTTCAGACAAAACGCTGGCTGCCGGGCAGGCCAGCACCTCCAAGGCATAAAAGGCTAGCTCTGGCCACGTGGACAATTTAGAGACCCAGAAGTTGAATGGGGCCGAACCATCAGTCAGTACGTGGAGGGGTGTGCACACGTACTGTTCCACCATGTTAGTGAAATGTTGCCTCCTGCTAACACGTTGCGTATCAGGTGGTGGTGCAGTTAGCTGTGGCGTGTTGACAAAAGTTTTCCACATCTCTGCCATGCTAACCCTGCCCTCAGAGGAGCTGGCCGTGACACAGCTGCCTTGGCGACCTCTTGCTCCTCCTCTGCCTTGGCCTTGGGCTTCCACTTGTTCCCCTGTGACATTTGGGAATGCTCTCAGTAGCGCGTCTACCAACGTGCGCTTGTACTCGCGCATCTTCCTATCACGCTCCAGTGCAGGAAGTAAGGTGGGCACATTGTCTTTGTAGCGTGGATCCAGCAGGGTGGCAACCCAGTAGTCCGCACAGGTTAAAATGTGGGCAACTCTGCTGTCGTTGCGCAGGCACTGCAGCATGTAGTCGCTCATGTGTGCCAGGCTGCCCAGGGGTAAGGACAAGCTGTCCTCTGTGGGAGGCGTATCGTCATCGTCCTGCCTTTCCCCCCAGCCACGCACCAGTGATGGACCCGAGCTGCGTTGGGTGCCACCCCGCTGTGACCATGCTTCATCCTCATCCTCCTCCACCTCCTCCTCATCCTCGTCCTCCTCGTCCTCCAGTAGTGGGCCCTGGCTGGCCACATTTGTACCTGGCCTCTGCTGTTGCCAAAAACCTCCCTCTGAGTCACTTCGAAGAGACTGGCCTGAAAGTGCTAAAAATGACCCCTCTTCCTCCTCCTCCTCCTCCTCCTGGGCCACCTCCTCTTCCATCATCGCCCTAAGTGTTTTCTCAAGGAGACATAGAAGTGGTATTGTAACGCTGATAACGGTGTCATCGCCACTGGCCATGTTGGTGGAGTACTCGAAACAGCGCAACAGGGCACACAGGTCTCGCATGGAGGCCCAGTCATTGGTGGTGAAGTGGTGCTGTTCTGTAGTGCGACTGACCCGTGCGTGCTGCAGCTGAAACTCCACTATGGCCTGCTGCTGCTCGCACAGTCTGTCCAGCATGTGCAAGGTGGAGTTCCACCTGGTGGGCACGTCGCATATGAGGCGGTGAGCGGGAAGGCCGAAGTTACGCTGTAGCGCAGACAGGCGAGCAGCAGCAGGATGTGAACGCCGGAAGCGCGAACAGACGGCCCGCACTTTATGCAGCAGCTCTGACATGTCGGGGTAGTTGTGAATGAACTTCTGCACCACCAAATTCAGCACATGCGCCAAGCAAGGGATGTGCGTCAAATTGGCTAGTCCCAGAGCTGCAACGAGATTTCGCCCATTATCGCACACCACCAGGCCGGGCTTGAGGCTCACTGGCAGCAACCACTCGTCGGTCTGTTGTTCTATACCCTGCCACAACTCCTGTGCGGTGTGGGGCCTGTCCCCCAAACATATGAGTTTCAGAATGGCCTGCTGACGTTTACCCCGGGCTGTGCTGAAGTTGGTGGTGAAGGTGTGTGGCTGACTGGATGAGCAGGTGGAAGAAGAGGAGAAGGAAGCCGAGAAGGAGGAGGTGGCAACAGGAGGCAAAGAATGTTGCCCTGCGATCCTTGGCGGCGGAAGGACGTGCGCCAAACAGCTCTCCGCCTGGGGCCCAGCTGCCACTACATTTACCCAGTGTGCAGTTAGGGAGATATAGCGTCCCTGGCCGTGCTTACTGGTCCACGTATCTGTGGTTAGGTGGACCTTGCTACAGATGGCGTTGCGCAGTGCACACTTGATTTTATCGGATACTTGGTTGTGCAGGGAAGGCACGGCTCTCTTGGAGAAGTAGTGCCGGCTGGGAACAACATACTGTGGGACAGCAAGCGACATGAGCTGTTTGAAGCTGTCTGTGTCCACCAGCCTAAATGACAGCATTTCATAGGCCAGTAGTTTAGAAATGCTGGCATTCAGGGCCAGGGATCGAGGGTGGCTAGGTGGGAATTTACGCTTTCTATCAAATGTTTGTGAGATGGAGAGCTGAACGCTGGCGTGTGACATGGTTGAGACGCTTGGTGACGGAGGTGGTGGTGGTGTTGGTGGTACATCCCCTGTTTGCTGGGCGGCAGGTGCCAACGTTCCTCCAGAGGCGGAGGAAGAGGCCGAGGCGGCAGCAGCAGAAGAGGCCGAGGCGGCAGCAGCAGAAGAGGCCGAGGCGGCAGCAGCAGAATAGGCCGAGGCGGCAGCAGCAGAAGAGGTAGCAGGGGGAGCCTGAGTGACTTCCTTGGTTTTAAGGTGTTTACTCCACTGCAGTTCATGCTTTGCATGCAGGTGCCTGGTCATGCAGGTTGTGCTCAGGTTCAGAACGTTAATGCCTCGCTTCAGGCTCTGATGGCACAGCGTGCAAACCACTCGGGTCTTGTCGTCAGCACATTGTTTGAAGAAGTGCCATGCCAGGGAACTCCTTGAAGCTGCCTTTGGGGTGCTCGGTCCCAGATGGCGGCGGTCAGTAGCAGGCGGAGTCTCTTGGCGGCGGGTGTTCTGCTTTTGCCCACTGCTCCCTCTTTTGCTACGCTGTTGGCTCGGTCTCACCACTGCCTCTTCCTCCGAACTGTGAAAGTCAGTGGCACGACCTTCATTCCATGTGTGGTCTAGGACCTCATCATCCCCTGCATCGTCTTCCACCCAGTCTTGATCCCTGACCTCCTGTTCAGTCTGCACACTGCAGAAAGACGCAGCAGTTGGCACCTGTGTTTCGTCATCATCAGAGACATGCTGAGGTGGTATTCCCATGTCCTCATCATCAGGAAACATAAGTGGTTGTGCGTCAGTGCATTCTATGTCTTTCACCGCTGGGGAAGGGCTAGGTGGATGCCCTTGGGAAACCCTGCCAGCGGAGTCTTCAAACAGCATAAGAGACTGCTGCATAACTTGAGGCTGAGACAGTTTCCCTGGTATGCATGGGGGTGATGTGACAGACTGATGGGGTTGGTTTTCAGGCGCCATCTGTGCGCTTTCTGCAGAAGACTGGGTGGGAGATAATGTGAACGTGCTGGATCCACTGTCGGCCACCCAATTGACTAATGCCTGTACCTGCTCAGGCCTTACCATCCTTAGAACGGCATTGGGCCCCACCAAATATCGCTGTAAATTCTGGCGGCTACTGGGACCTGAGGTAGTTGGTACACTAGGACGTGTGGATGTGGCAGAACGGCCACGTCCTCTCCCAGCACCAGAGGGTCCACTAACACCACCACGACCATGTCCACGTCCGCGTCCCTTACTAGATGTTTTTCTCATTGTTATGGTTCACCACAACAAATATATTATTTGGCCCAATGTATTGTATTCAAATTCAGCGGGATATAAATTTGAGGCCTAGTATTTAGGCGCTGGGTGACCGGTATGGATTTAGTGACAGAATTAGACTTGGAAATACACAGAAGCGGGTGTGTGTGAAGTTATTCTGAATGACCCAATGTGCACCTTGAATATTATATACCCTTTTAGGGATAGATTTCAAATAGCTCTGATATAGCAGAAACCACTAAATTATGAAATTGCTAAATTGGGAATTGTACTTCAACCCAGAACAAAAAATGTGCTTTGACGGACACTAAATAACTTTCCCAGCCACAACAGTACAGCGGTAACGAGAGATTTAGCGGGATATAACTTTGAGGCCTAGTATTTAGGCGCTGGGTCACCGGTATGGATTTAGTGACAGAATTAGACTGGGATATGGCCAAAAAATAACCACACTATTGCTGGTTAAATGCACTTGGTGTGACAGCTTGACCAACCACACTACTGAGGGTTAAATGCACTTGGTGACGGGCGCAGCTTGCCCCTGATGTAGTATATGGCCAAAAAATGAACAGACTATTGCTGGTTAAATGCACTTGGTGTGACAGCTTCACCCTGATGTAGGCTTTAGCCAAAAAACAACCACACCATTGAG